>NW_019416991.1:41039-104215 GCF_000390285.2 Anoplophora glabripennis | reverse complement strand
GTAACCATAAAAATATGAACACATGGCAAATTGTTCGTCGACGCTTTAACAAAACCCTGAGAAGCCATTTCTCGTTTTGCGAATGTACAACACAATCACTGTTAATCACAAAACACCTGATAAGCTTTTAAGAATAATTGTAATAATAATAATTCTCAAATCAAAACTTAATACAAGGCAGGTACATACCTGTCATATGACTTGACATAGACCATCCGCCATTTATATGAGTAGTGATGTCATCAATGTCACAACCAATGAGATGATGTTTTACAAATCGTTTTGAAATTTGAATTTTATATAGGTTTTTATTATTAAATATTTAGTAAATTCTCATGAAATAGGTAACTTAAACTCTTTTAGGTGTTTATGTACATGTTATACTATGTATTAAAATACAGTTCTAGGCAAAGTTTTGTATATAGAAAACACCCTATTAGGCCTCTCACGGCCTATTTAGAAAGAATTAGTTGAAATACCTATACGCATTTTGGACTATATCAATGTCCGATCTGTCAAAATACATTATAACTAAATCCGTAAATCCTTACGTAATTGGAAAAAGGCAGAAATGGCTGAAAGAGGTTTAACAATTACAAGATGTCTTATTTTGTTAATAAAAAACCTTCTTTTCGTTTTTTAATAGTATCTCGCTTATTGTTAGAGATGGCCCAACAAACTCTACATGAGTATGCTCAACAGGGAACGCTCTATCCAAATATGTAAAAATATACAGGGTGTTCCATTTAACTTAACAAAGTTAACATCCGCGGCCAATTTGTTTGGACTTCATTTGTTTTTCTACTATCATTTTCGAAAAATTCATAAAAACTCATATCTCACATTGTACGTGGGAGCCAATCAATGGCTCCATCTGTCGTGCAGACTCCCAACTGTGCCATTCAAATGGCTACAGTAGGAAGCGACCTGCTATATTGCAGGTACTTTGTTGCACGACTGCCGTCCACAGAGGGCGTAACACAATGTTTTAGTCGTCAGTGCCGCGAGAAACAAGTACTCCGAGGGCTATTTGCCCCTACCGGCATTGAATTACAATGTACAATGTACTTTCTCTTCGTGATGATACGACGAAGAAACAGCTGGGTCGTTTGTCAGTTGTCCCACCCACACCCACACCCACACTGATGAGGACTAATAAGTCCGAAACCGGTCTGTGCCTGGTGGGTTAGACTGACGAACGACCCTAGCTGTTGTACTAGGTATCGCGAGTATAATTCAACGCCGGTAGGGGCCAATAGCCCTCGGAGTAGTTGTTTCTCGCGGCACTGACGACTAAATCATATTTCACATTTTATTATATCTCTTAAAACAAAAAAGTTTAAGGGGGGGTCAAAATATAGTGAATCACCCTGTACCTAGTTACAGTAGCTTTCACGATTTTTTTTCAAATTTTTATTTCAACCCCTCAAAAAGTTATGAGCATCTGAATATTAGGGATAAAAAAAATTCAAATACCTGTACCTGGCAAAAACTAAAGATTTTGAAATGTATATTTATAAAAGAATTTAAAAATAATACAATTGTTTTTGGAGTTTTTTTAATTTTTAAACAAAAAAGTGTTATTTGGAAAAGAGTGGCGGTTTTTTTCTTTGAAAATTCTCAAACAAATCGTCTTTCAATATGTCAATTTGTCTCATAAATTTGGTTCTAGAGTGGAATCTTTTTTTTATTCAATTTTTTTCAAACTAAAAATTTTATTATTTTAGATTTATTATTATTTTTTTAGGGGTAGTCCAGTTTTCGATTTTTAAACTGCATCGGAACTCTTGATTTTTACGCCACTACTGAACTACATAAATTGGGCGATCCAGAATTAGCCTAGTAAGTTGTACAATAAATAATTAATAATAAAAAATAGCGATGTACCTTTGGCGGCCTATGATTAGGCGCAGAATGATCGAATATGTCGCCACTGCTTTATTTTATTAAGTACATATTTTTTAGTTTCCAGTTTATCGGTTTACGAGAAGGCACTTTTGTGTAGGTTCAATGACGATAGAGTACTTTTCTCTTTATTTCCAAGTTTCTGTGCGATATTTTGAAAAAGCATGTATACGAATCAAGATAGATTTGATATGGTTAGAGCTTATATTTTTTGTCAGAAAAAAACAATGGTGCTGTCTCATCTACGACATACTCATGGGGACTAATAAGTCCTAAACTGGCCTAGTTTAACCCACCTGACTGGTGGGTTAAACTGACGAACGATCCTAGCTGTTGTCCTAGGTGTTGCGAGTATAATTCAATGCCGGTCGGGGTATATAGCTCGCGGAGTAGTTCTTTCTCGCAACAATGACAAATTAACAATTTTATTTCCTTCATGCTGTCAATTAAATTTCGGTAAAATTAAAAATTATTAATCAATAAGATCAAGATGACATTAAAACACAACATTCTTTTTCACCAACTGTGATTTAGGGATTTTTTTCATTACCAGTATCAGCCCTGCAATGTTGGTTGCCTAAACTCGACGGTCACGTGGCTTGTAAACATTTATGAAGGCTCTGTATGTTTCTAAAGGCCAAAAGTAGGCTCTCAATAAATATGTCCCATTCAAAGTTATATGTAACAGATTAAATTTCTCATGAAGTCATGAGTAAATCACAGTTTACTTTTCCGATATTTTAGCATGTCTAGTAGATTTTCATGTGACGACCCTTTGCAAATATTGTTTTTTTTTTTAAATTTTTAATGCCAATAAACACAAATTAACCTTCAATAACTGTCAAACGATCGTAAGCCGATATCGTAAGCTTTTAAAATTCGACGCTATCAATTGGGATGCCCCCAAATACGGATTAAACGAAATAAAATTGCCACTATAGAAAATTCTATTGCGACTGCCGCCACAGGTAATAAAAACTGCGCCGAATCCATTGATTGGTAGAATATTTGTTCCCACAACGCACGACATGAAACACATACACCAATCTCCTGTTTTAATTGTGCGGCCAATCGAAATAGAAAAATAAGTTTTTTTTAACGCAGGATATACATTTTATTGCCATGGACTAGCGCGGTTTACCTCTATAAGAATTTATTACTAGGATATAAATTAATAGCTTTCACTGACTACATTTTTGGGACAGAAACAGTTATTTACACCATAAAGAAGGTAAGTATTATTTACCAGTCGAGGACGATTTTGTGGCAATAGAGTCCGAGACTGGTAAATTATACTCAACTGCTGCGTGGTGTATAACATCTTATCTGCTCCCACAGTTTTTTATGGTTCATGAAATAAATATTAGGTTTTATTTTTTGACATGTCTTAATCAATTCATTTTGACATTATTCGAAATCTTTCAAATTGGTTGTTTGGATTTTATCGTTTCTAAGGTGTTTATAAACAAAGCTACATAAAAGTTGCAATTTTGCTGGTTTAGAATTATTATTTCTAAATGAAAAGTGCAGCAAATTGTGCCTGCGAATTTTTATTGTCCGAGAAGTCGAAAGTGCGCTACGTACGAGCATATAAAAATTTCAAAGAATGGTGCCAGAACAAAAATACTGGTGTTTCTGAAATGTCACTGCTAGCATATTTCATATTTCATGGAGAAATCAAGAACTTTAAAGTCACCGGCGAGTTTGTGGAGTGAATACTCAATGATTAAGTCAACTATTCTGATAGAGGAGAACCCGGATATATCAAAATACCCTAAGCTGAGAGCATTTTTGAAACGTAAGAATGACGACTATACACCTGAAAAGTCAAACGTTTTTACAAGAGAACAAGGCAACGATTTTCTCGTTCAGGCACCCGATACACATATTTGCTAATGAAGGTAGTGACGGTCTTAGGCATTGCAGGAGCATGCCGTTATAATGAGTTATGCAAACTTACTTTGGACAAGGTCAATTTCAAAAAATTCGATGACATTATTGTAGTTATAATTCCGGATTCTAAAAATGGTATGTCACGGACGTTTACAACTACTTCTCGTGTGGGTTCTGTTTCTGACCAAGAAATTCACAATAAATCAAGATTAGATTGGAAATTAAAACTGAAATTTCACGCTTTTTTATGCGCTATGAAGCAGGTAGATGTTACAACCAACCAGTCGGCAAGAATATCCTTTCTATGATTCCTAATAAAATTGCATAGACTTTGAAACGAGAACATCCTGAAACATATACAGCCCATTCATTCCGAAGAACATCGGCAACGTTACTGACTAATACAGGAGTTGATATATTAGCAATCAGAAGACTTGGTGGATAAATACTTTTATATCGACCACAAGTCAGTGTTGAATCCTGCACGATTTCGACGCTAGATTTAGAATCTAGGGTTGAGCCTAAGCGGGCAACAATTTCGTATTGAATATGAAATTTATTTAGTATAATTGAAATACAAAATATTATGCAGTAGCAGATGTATAATGTAACGGAAGCGAATGAGGAAATTCGTACTTCGCCAAGAACGCTGTCCCTGTTAAATAATTGCAGAAAACCAAAGTAGACGTTCGAACACAACTCTTAATGGTTCCGCTAATTCTCTAGGTGAATTTTCGTTGCTGTTTCTTGATTTGGGCCTCTTTGGATTTCGGCGATATCTGGTGTTGCCTTGAACCAGCGTCGATTCTGGATTTATGTTCACCACATCGTTGGTTGTGACCACATACTTCTATCCTATACTGATCATTACCTATAGTTTCAATGGATGACCTTGTTTCCAATAAGTGGGGGCGAGACGTACTCCGTGTGTTTTGCGCATGTTCCATAATTAGGCGCGGTTGCATTCAAATTTAAAAGATTGTCATGGTATGTTCTGTACTCTAGCCGATTATATACATTTAAGATATTAAATCTATTTTCACCGAGTTCACTTCAATTTCTAAATGTTTACTTTTCTACCATTTTCTTCTATGAGTCCTCTATCGATAGGCTCCTTATCTAACACATTATTTTACTATTTATTAATTTCAATAAATAACGTAAGTATCTGCATAACCTTTTAATATTTTGCAGGCTCAAATAAAATAAAACAGAATACATATTTATATGCTTTTAAAACTATGTACATAGGCATGTTCGTAATTTTGGACATTTTTTTAAATGACATTGGTGTATTTATTAAACAA
The DNA here is from genome assembly GCF_000390285.2 of Anoplophora glabripennis. Taxonomy (NCBI): domain Eukaryota; kingdom Metazoa; phylum Arthropoda; class Insecta; order Coleoptera; family Cerambycidae; genus Anoplophora; species Anoplophora glabripennis. The sequence continues at coordinate 99,110 of NW_019416991.1, read as the reverse complement.
GACTTAGTATTTCAAAAAATCGCCACTATTCGCTCTAACCGGGCACAAGTGAAAATCTTTTTTTTATAAAAAAAAGTTTATTATATAATTATTTATTATAGTGGTTTCTGCAGTTTATTTGATAATATAAAAAAACATGCTATAAAATATCTGTAAGAGACCAATCCGATAATAATGTTCACGATTAAGGAAGGCTCTTATCGAGTATAATTTTGAAACATTTTTACTAAATATCAACACAAGATAAATTAATAGAAGAATTAGTGCAGGTTTAAACAGATTATGAAATAAAACTCAAAAGATACATTTATTTGTTTATTTATTTGTTGAAATATACACTACCATAACAGTTTCACCAAAACACTAGCACAACACAAAACAAAATGAGAATATTTTTTAGGTTAGCTTTGTTTGGCTTTTTTACCGCTCGGCGCTCACCGTTCTTGGTTCCTTTCAACCAATCAAAACCCGTAAAGTAAACGCATGCGTATGAATACGCTGGTACGTCGCCCCACTTTTCGGCTTCAAGTCAATTGCAAAATGATCAGTATAGGATAGAAGTATGTGGTCGTGACTCGATTTTTGTGGATTTTGTACTGTTTTACTATGAAATTCCAAACATGAAATTTTGGGCTCCCACCGATGGTCTTTGACCATGGGTCTACCAACAGTACCGGGTTCTTTGAACATCGTCTGCTCCGACTTCATATATGTCGGAACATCGGTGAAAATTTTGAATTTTGACCGACTTTGACTGGATGGCTTTGGTAATCATAATCATTCTCAAATACAGGATTGTGTTTCAATGGTGTATTCGCATAGTACCATCAACAATAACAAAGAAAATTTTCAACTGCAGTTAATAACTACCGCTTACGAACCTCACAAAAAGATAGCAATAACGACAAAGTTATTTTCAACCACAGTTAAGTAAGTGACACGAACGCCACTGTACTGTGATCTATTTTCGATACCCACTCCCTGCATTTATACCATAAAAATCCTTATACTACGATTAGATCCGCTAAACGATCCTCATTATCACCTTCACATCCATATCAAACACGTTAAGTATCAATAAAATTGATTTTTATGCCAGGCATTTTTTTACGTTTATGTCCCCTGAAGCGAGAGGTCCATAAAATTTTGCCAGCGGGAATGATTTAAACGCCTTGTAAGAGAACCATGCTCGATAAGTTGGTACTAAAAGTGTAATTTAGGAGATTTTTATGCTAACGACTAGTCTTGAATTAAATTTGTTTCTATTTAATTTATCGGGTATTTTTTTATTCCCAGACAACATTGGGTAGATAGTAATCAATTTATTTGAATGACAATTTAATAGCGGCGTAAATCAAACGATATTTAAAATTCAAATGGAAATTCTATAAGATAAATCAATGCGCGGACATTTAAAAAAAAATTGGATATATAAATATATCACTCAAAGCAATATGACTCGAACCACGATAAAACGACATATTTTTTTGTAAACTCTGAAGTTTTTCAGTGTGGATTTTGTTAAATATTCTCTTTCCAGTACGACTGGAAAAATATTGTTAGTAGGTATAATTAAAAATACGAGTGAAATCAGCTCTCCTGTGGCAATCTGGCAAATTTCAACATCCCGGAACACTTTTCTTGACATGTGACGCTTGTTTTTGCTTCATTAGAATAATGAGATGAAAAAAATACGCGAGGGAAGGCGAAAGTCACCGTGACATTCGTCGGCCTTCCATTGTATTAAAGATATACACCGAGAAAACAACTTCGCTTGTATGTTATCATTTCTACACGAAGACAAGTATATTGTCAGGAAATGTGTTTTTTTCTGCGATGGGTACATGCTATTTTCTTCCGACCTTTAAAAAATTGAAAGAAAATATTAAAACTTTGTTGAATTTTGAAAAAAAACATGGAAACTCATCAATTTTGTTAAAGCATATGTGTTAAAAATTATTATTGTCGTATGGAAAGTACCGAACAGTTTCTAAATTCACTCCACTTTCTAATCTAACCTACGAAACCGTCTCCCGTCCATTTACGCGGTGTCAACTCCGACAAAAGTAGATACCCATGTTAGACGGCCCTTCACATGAAGCAAAAGGTGCGGGACGGTAAACGAAATTTTCAACTAAGTATTGAAAATTTCACAAGCAATCCGTTAAGAAGTTCCCAGCCGCCTCCAAATACCAAAGCCAAATGCTGTTGGCAGAGCGACCGCTGACAATGCGCGGAACGTGTCAAAAAACCACCTCAGTTCTAAATTTTGGGAAAATATAGAGTTTCACAAATACATCGAAATTTGAACTGAGTACCAAAACCCATACGGGACGAGCAGATTCTAAAGATGAGGAAAATTTGGAGAGATGTCTAGATCCAAGGCGGAGATCGCTGCAGGACTTCTGCGGAGTCATCATAGGAGATGTTCAAACGTCAACCTTGGTACGTTACGACTCGTGCCAAAAACAATTTTAAGGAGAAAAGTTTCAGTTGAAACCCTTCGAAACCATAAGGTAACCCAGAATGGTTAAAGACGAATAAATTACAAATTTTGCAAACACTCTGAACCCCCTTGTATTTTTAACGGCTACGCCCATGGTTCATGTATTTAACGGCCGTTTCGTACCGCGTACCGAACTACCCGTTATTTAATTTAAAAAATTCTGCAAGGCGAGCCCTATGCGGGGCACAGGCGCAGCCGCCCGTTCGTGTCTAGGCGGTGGGCCGTCGCGACGCCGGGAGACGGACGTCGCGCGAAATTCGTTCGATTTCATTAGTTTGATGGAAAATGAAAATGGGAACGGCGGATTGAGGGATTACCGCGCTATTCGGAAGTAGAACGAGGCTGCGGCGCGGCTGGATTATCGCTCACGCCTCTCGTTCAGAATCCGTGGAAAATGTTTCGCGGAATTACATCCAGTCGTTAGCGCGCGTGAATTATATACAGGGTGATTCAGTCGTAATGTCATTCATTTTAACCACGTTATTGGAAGGCTTAATAAAGACAGAAAATCGGAAAAAAATTTTTTACTCACATTTAAAAATGAAGGAAATCAACCCATAACTCCCGCTAAGAGGGCGGCCCTGCCAGATGCCCGGATGCTCGGAAAATTTTGTAACGTAATGTCAGCTGAAGCGAACAGCGTTGCCAAGTTCACATCATAATCTGTGTTAGTATACGGATACATATGTACGAAACCAATAAAATGCAAGTAAATAAAGGATCATGCTGCATTTTATTATAAATAATTTTAATAATTGTATTAACTTAGTGAAAAATGTTTTAACTAGGCAACTTTCGTTAAAAGAAAATAAATAAAGCAGAGGTTTGTAGGCACACCGTATTTTATCAAATAAAAAAGTCGACACACTAAATAGCCGAATATACAAAATATACTACAAACGGTTACAAAACCATTAAGAATTTAAAGAGTTTATTCAAATTTACCACCCTCAATATCTCCCGCATTTTTCCCGCAAAGGAGTGAACATCACATCATAAAGATGGAGAGGGGATGTGGATTGGAAAGACACAGACACACGAAACCGTTAGTTTTGTATATTTTCAATTATTTAAAGTGTCGGTCGTGATGGCTTTTTATACGAATACCGAATATGTGAATATGGTGATTTTATACAGAGAGTGTGTACAGAACGCAAATGCCGCTGCAATTGAATATCGCAGGCGTTTTCCTGATCGACAAAACTTCCCAAGCCCGCGGACAATTGTACAAGTCTTCGTGACACGGGTTCTATCATACCGCGCAGAGAACGTGCAGAAGGCATCGACAAAATGACTTAAATGTGATAGAGGCTATTTTAAATGTAGTCGAGGAGCAACGTACTATTTCCACGAGAACAATTTCAAGACGATTGGAGATATCACAAACCAAAGTTTGCCGGATATTGCGCGAGAATTTACTCAACCCGTACCATTTTCAAAAAGATCAAGCTTTAGAACTAGCTGATTTCCCCAATCGTCTTGAATTTTGCAATTAGTTCCTAAATTGAAATGCAGCAGGACCCAACTTTATAAACAGAGTGCTCTGGACGGATGAATGCTGTTTTACTCGAGCTGGAATTTTAAACAGGTAAAGAACATATTACTTTCTCAAAAACAATAAGTACCTACCTAGGTTACACCAAAGTTTACATTTACACTAAAGTTTACATTTATTATGTAAACTTTGGTTATACGCAACTGCATATGGAATAATAAACTGAAATACTAAAACTGTATTATTTAACATAATAAATTATAAATCGTGAAACGTTAATAATATTAAAAATGATAAATTGTAATAACCGTACATTCGAAAACAATCATCCCTATTCATTACATTCAATTTGATAACACGATTTTCCTTTGATAAAAAACCGACAACTTTTTGCTCTACTTTACATGGAATACGATCCTACTACAGTTCGTATTAGTCTAGGAGCCAGATAGGGTTCCGTGTACTAGCTATAAAAATAAACTTACAGCCGTTTAAATATTTAATTTGTTGATAACAATTAAACTGATCAGTTTCAGGCTTTGCGACCAAGTTTTTTGGATTCAGGAGGTCAAAATAGTTAAGAATAAGTTGTTTGCAGTCGTGGCACTCTGAACAGAACCCTACCTGGCTCCTAGACTATAAAGCACGTGCAAATTAGAAGGTTAGTGACCTAGAAACAGGTTAGTCTAGGTCGGAAACACGCAACGCATATACGCACTCTGATACCAAAGGTCAATATTTCTGTGATCAAAGGTCAATGGCACTGGAGACTAAAGGTCAATGGCACTGGAGACCAAAGGTCAATGGCACTGGAGACCAAAGGTCAATGATCCTGGAGACCAAAGGTCAATGACCCTGGNCCTACCTAGGTTACACCAAAGTTTAGATTTACACTAAAGTTTACATTTATTATGTAAACTTTGGTTATACGCAACTGTATATTGAATAATAAACTAAAATACTAAAACTGTATTATTTAACATAATAAATTATAAAACGTGAAAACGTTAATAATATTAAAAATGATAAATTGTAATAACCGTACATTCGAAAACAATCATCCCTATTCATTACATTCAATTTGATAACACGATTTTCCTTTGATAAAAAACCGACAACTTTTTGCTCTACTTTACATGGAATACGATCCTACTACAGTTCGTATTAGTCTAGGAGCCAGATAGGGTTCCGTGTACTAGCTATAAAAATAAACTTACAGCCATTAAAACATTTAAAACATTAAACATTTAATTTGTTGATAACAATTAAACTGACCAGTTTCAGGCTTTGCGACCAAGTTTTTTGGATTCGGGAGGTCAAAATAGATAAGAATAAGTTGTTTGCAGTCGTGGCACTCTGAACAGAACCCTACCTGGCTCCTAGACTATAAAGCACGTGCAAATTAGAAGGTTAGTGACCTAGAAACAGGTTAGTCTAGGTCGGAAACACGCAACGCATATACGCACTCTGATACCAAAGGTCAATGTTTCTGTGATCAAAGGTCAATGATCCTGGAGACCAAAGGTCAATGACCCTGGGGGCAAAAGTAAATGATCTCTGATGTTTAGGGTTTCTATTTCCAGGTATTTCGACGGTTTCAAGGTATTTCGATGTATTTCGAAGTATTTCCACATCTGACATTTTTGAAATATTTTAAAAGGTTTCGAACGATTTTAGTGTAGTTTAGAGTAAATTTAAAGAATTTTTATACAACTTGCAGCAACTTTTATGCATATTTTTTGTACTTTAAAGCGGTTTTGATAGATTTTAATATTTTCTGATACCATTTCTATGTATTAATAATGTCATTAGTATATCAAACTACTTTACAGTAGTTCTGATGCTTTTAATGGTTCGAAGAATTTTGTTTAATTGAAGCTATTCTGAGGCCTGGTGGTATGACCTGAAATTATTATGTAATTTCTAAAAAAATAACAATATAAATACGTTACAGCATTAGTCGTTAAATACGCGATGAAATCGACGGACCAAAGCACAAGTTTTCTTTGAAAGCAACAGGGAATGCCACAGCAAAGAAAACCTAAGAAGTCTACTAGGGAAAGTATGTCGGGAATGCTATCCCTTTCAGGGACATCGAATTTCAAGAAAGCGGTCTCCGAAAATCAACAAAAGGAAAACAACTCCAAAAAGACACATGAAAATATACCGGAAATTTTCTTTTGAAGAACATGAAAAAATACACATTATCATATATACAGGGTATTAGAAGTTTGACTGTCTTAATTTTAACAGACGATAAGAGCATTCAAATAAATAAAAAACCTTATATGACATGAGCCCTAAACTCAACCATTTCCAATACAATATTTATCACTTTTTTGATCTTTATGCTTAATTCTAAAAAATAATTAGCGTTGTAATAAATTTTAAATTCGATAAAATTCATATCGAGCAATGTCACAACGGCGCGGCGGTACATACATGAGGTATTAAGGTGTCCAGCAACCACCAATACGCAATTCAATTGGTATCTGGATTCGATCGTGTCGGAATGTTTTTTGCGTACCACTATTTCTTTTTTTTTGAGGTGATTTCCATCGAGTGCGCGAAAATTAGAATCGAAGGTGTCGTGCATGCATCGACAATGGTGGTGGACATTTTGAGCATATGTTGCAGATTGTTTAGTATTTGTGCGTTTAAAAATTACTGAATTTTGCTTTTTGGTAAGTACTTAAATTATTTTTAATGCATATGATTATTTGGACGACGTGAATCTTTGGATACTTTAATTACGTATTTTTCAAATTCATAATTTGAAGTTCCCGTTTTAAGAGTTTCATAATTACTAAAATTCGAGCTAAAATTTATGCACAACACTATCTTCGTACTACAAAATTGATACATTTTATTTTACTGGAAACCAACTGTCTTGAAATTTACATAAATGTTTCACAATAATAGTTGTTTACATTTTTTCCGTAGAACAAGTCCGCCGCGTGTACACGTGGTGTGCATCAGCAGGTTAAGCACATTCTTATGAAACTCCCCAATATTAATACTCGTTGTATTTTGAAAATTGTTAATCTTACGTCCTGTAATATACAACTAACTTTTTTGTTTATTTATGATTACTCTATCTCATGCTGAAGCAATGGCAGTCAAACTTCTTACACGCTGTATACAGCATGGTCCACTAAAAACTAGAATACTTTTAAGGCTACAATTTTAAGATATTTTCTGTCACCACAAAAAAAAAGTTCTGTACCAGAGACACGAGTACATAGATTTTGTGTCATATTTGATGCTGAATCCGAATCGTGAATAAAAATTCTCGGATCCAATATGGCGCATACAAAAATCGAAAAAGCCTTCAAAATTTGAAAATTATGGCTGAAACTTGTTACTCGGTGGTTTTCAAAGTCACTATTCACGAATATAAGGTTTTAATTCGGAAATTCCTAAATTCAAAATGAATTCGTAATCGGAGACCCCAAAAACAAGCGTTAATTCATTAGTTATTTTATTTTTTTGCTCTATTTTAAAAGTAGTACGCTAAATTAATTAATAATGCAGCAAATAGACTTATTTTTGTTTGTAAATGGAGGGGAAAAACTACGACAGCTAATAATAAAATATATGTTTAGAAAAATTGATCTTTAATAATATTTTCCTATATAGAAATCCAGAAAAGATAAATGAACAAGATTAAAACTAATCAAAACATTTAATAAAAATGTTACCAAGTCGCGCCGCACTGTACTATATTTTAATTTTGCTCCCCAAAAGCCACTTTAAATAAATGCGCCGTACAATAGACCATTATGGGTCCTACATTCTGGTACAAAACTAATCAACAAGGCTTCTAGCGTCTAATATAGCCTCCTTTGTGCTCGGTATAACGCAGCGCTCGCCGTAATAAAATAAATAATACATGAGCAAATGTTCCTCGGCCAGCCCACGCCTATGTGTTTAGCTCTAACGTTCAATAATGTGGCTAGATTTTTCGCCAAAGACCAGGGTATGGGAAAGAATGGAAAGGATCACGCGAAATCCTGACTGGCCCGAGGTAAAATAGCTCCGCGACTAGATGAGGGCTTATTTTAGCAACGTAAGATTTTGTGAATTCCCGCGGAAGAAGATATATGACTCTATCAATGCCAACGTTACTTTTATATAAGGAGATGTATACGTATTTTTTTTAAAGATGTAACACGGGCCGACAAAATATTGTCCAGCGAAAATTTTCGCTCAAGTTTCCAATCGGAAACACTAAGCCGTCTCCAACCACTCCACAGGGCTAAAGTAAAGACACATTTCTGAGGGGACCCAAACTAATCTCCACAAGAAATAGAAGGCGCGATGTGGAAATTTTCAACATTCTTAACTAAGTTTCCAAAAATTTCCGCTGAACTTCCTAAGAAACTTGCAGCCACCCTCAGCAGACAACATTGCTTGAGGCCAATGCTATTGCCAGAGTAGCCGCCGACGACGTCTAACAAAATAAAAAATTCACCTCAATTTCGAATTTTGGAAATTGAGGTTTTCCAAATATTACAGAATTCGAACTGAGGAACTACAAGACAAAACTAAAGTTCTAAGCTAGACTACAAATTGATCATCAGTTCCAATCGGTGACAATGCGTAAAATTCAGAGAAGCCAATTGTCCAAACCTAAAGCGGACTTGGCTACAGGATCTCTGCGGACCAATCAAGAATTGTGATCAAACGTCGACCCTGATCCCCTGTCGTTCATTATCCAGGAATTATTGTCATTTTGCATTATACATGGTGTAAGAAGTTTGACTGTCATTATTTCAGCATGAGAGTAATGAACAAAAAGGTTGTATATTACAGAATAACAGCGTAAGAATAACAGTTTTCAAAATGCAACACCTTCGAATCCAATTTTCGCGCACTCGCTGGAAAACACCTCAAAAAAAAGGAAATAGTGGTACGCAAAAAACACTCCGACACGGTCGAATGGAGATACCAGCTGAATTGCGTATCGGTGATTGCTGAACTCATTAGTATCTCGTGTTAATTACCGCCGCGCCGTTGTCACATTGCTCGATATGAATTTTATCGAATTTTAAAGTTTAGGACCCATGTCATATAAGGTTTTTTTTTGTTTATTTTAACGTATTCTATCGTTTGTTAAAATTACGGGAGTCAAACTTCTAACACCCTGTATAAAGCCTCTGCAGATCAATAGTCAAATAAACGTTTGTTATCAATACATATTTTAACAATCATTCGAAACTTTGTTAAAAAATTGTTCACAAATTTTTTGCTCCTTGTTTAGACCTCAGTTCTAACGCCTCATTCACCCAGGCATAATCTAACCATATTAGTAATAATGATGGTAAAAGACAAAATGGCGCCCAATGTGGAACCCGAATGTCAAGGGAATATAACGCAAGGCGAGAATGTGACTGATCTTCCAAACCAGAAATCAGACTACAATTCTCCGAAGGTTTTTGACGCGTTGAATTTGATCTCAGAATTGCTCCAACACATCAACATTTAGATATATCCTAACCTAAAAGTAAGGAAAACCGGTTTTTCGCTATATTTGAGGTTATGTTACACCGCGAACTAAATTTTGTACACAGAACTCATTAAGGCATTTAAAATTACTACTCTTGTTCTTCAAAATCCATTCTGAATTTGTCGAATATTTCTTTTCTTTTCCTAGAAATCGTTTGTTGAAATTGATTAGTTTGGGGCAAGGTTGTTCTTCTCATTTGTGTCAAAATTTAAAGGCACAAATCAGAATTTCCCCTTCTGACCGCTATACAGGGTGTTAAATAAATGATACACCTATGTACAAAGTTATGTCAATCAATGGTTCAAAATAACATGCTCACAAAGTTGCTCCTTTAAACGCAAGCATTGACGAATACAAATAAATTATTGCTCTTTTGTTAAACACTAAACCTACAATGAGATGAGAGTGATAAAGACTCGACGTTTAAAGTAATCTGTACATTTTTAGCACAAATTTTTAAAGCACTTTTTGTTACCTTACCAACCTGTGATGGGTTGTAGTGCTGTTAGAAAAATGAAAAAAGAGATGTAGAATTCGTGAAATCTATAAATCAATAACTGGTACACTTGTAACAAAGCTAGTCAAGTTGGCAAAAAGTACTTCCATACATTTTTTTTTTTTAAAAAACAGAAAGTTTATGTTTCTTGTAACCTTCCTGTTTCTTTCTTGTTTATTTTTTTAACACTTTACTATTCCTCAATGACTAAATGACTACCTCCACTTCAAGCATACCGGACATATCGACATCAAAACATCCTTACCTTTGATAGCCGGATCAGGGTGGTGATGGCAGTTAGACACTTGACATCCTCGTCTTTGCTCCAGGCTAGGACAGTGCCTGCCACCGTTTTGAGGTTGCATCTGGATGGACCTGGTCCTGGACATGGTGCCAGGACCGCAGTCTGCATCGCAAGCCGTCCAAGGACCCCAAGGTGTCACCTGACAGTCAACAACTGCAAAAAATAAACAACAATTGTTAAAAGTTAAGCTTGACACTTCGGTGCACAAATAGGGCGTCGAGGTAAGGGGGGCTGTGCACAAAAATAATAGATTCTTACAGCTGCCCTACCGGATATTTTTATGATTAGTGCGTATAATATTTCGGTAATAAAGTAGCAATATTTCCTCTTCACGGCATTGCATAAAATAAGAAAAATATTGTGGAGAATTAGACGAAACTACTCGTAGAAGTAGGAGAAATCGGAGGGAGGATTACTTATACAATGCAGATAAGGAATAAGAGGAGCATTTTTTGCAGTAATATTAAAATTATTATCGAGTTTGTTTGTAGGTAACGAAATTTACTTCAGTCTATAATTTACTCGGATTCTGCGAACCACCTCCCCATAAAGTAGACTGAAAACATGCCCAGCCCTTATAAATAACAGGAATAAGCCACTTACGTGACTGCTGAAGATTAGAGGGTATTTTTCCAGACAAACGAGATTAAACAACGTTGATCGAACACAAGGCCCGTGTTTATACAGACTAAAAGGATTAGTACTTAGTCTAGGGGCCGGTTCTAAGGGCGTGCATCGACCAATTCCACCCTCGACGTTTCTAATTCTTAGACGAAAAGCCGTAATTTTGATAATGCTGGTATTATTCGTATTTAAACTACTTACAGCTCAACGTTTGCCTCACTGAATTTGATAAACTCATACATGCTAATCCCACACAGAGCGCTACTCTAGCTATGTTTACCGTGTTAACTATGTACGTTAAAAGCGAATTACTACGTAAACACAAAGCACTATGCTACCTTTGTATTTTATTGAAAATACACACACAATCGTTTAATGTTAAAGACATAACTATGTTCGCCGCGTGCGCTATACACGTTAACTATACGCCCACACAGCTCGCTGTTTATCTATGATCGCTATATGTATTCATATTAAAAATAATGTTTTATGTTAAAGACACATTGTGTTTCCTACGTTCACTATATCCGTTAACAGCTATAACTACGTAAACACAGAGTATAGTACTCTCTCTAGCTGAGTTAGCTACGTTCGCTATTCATTCGTATTAAAAATATAGCTATGTTCGCACAAAGCACCATGTGCACTGTGATAGCTATGCTTGCTATATATATATATTCGCATTAAAAACGCACGTTTGTGCTAAAGACACATAGCTATGTTCGCGAAGTTCGATGTATACGTTAACAGATAATACTATGTAAACACAGAGGTGCTATGCTAGGTGTATTAGCTATGGTGACTATATGTATGCTCGTTACATGTATTCGTATTAAAAATACTTAACAATTGTTTTATGTTAAAGACACATAGCTATGTTCTCCACATTCGCTACATACGTTAACAGCTAGTCCACACAGAGCACTAAGCTGGCTGCTTAACTATGATCGCTATTCATATTAAAAATAACCACAAATGTTTTATGTTATTGTGTATTAAAAATATAGCTATGCTCGCACAAGGCACCATGCTCACTGTGATAGCTACCTACGCTCGGTATATGTATTCGCATTAAAAACAGCCACAAATCTTTGTGCCAAAGACACATAGCTATATTTTAAGTTAAATACACATAGCTATGTTCGCCACGTTCGATGCATACGTTAACAGTTAGTCCACACAGAGCACTAAGGTGGCTGCTTAACTGTGATTGCTATTCATATTAAAAATAACCACAAATGTTTTATGTTAAAGACACATAGTGTCTCCTACGTTCGCTATATCCGTGAACAGCTATAACTACGTAAATACAGAGCACTATGTTAGCTGAGTTAGCTACGCTCGTTATATGCATTCGTATTAAAAATATAGCTATGTTCGCACAAGGCACCATGCTCACTGTGATAGCTACCTACGCTCGGTATATGTATTTGCATTAAAAACAGCCACAAATCTTTGTGCCAAAGACACATAGCTATATTCGCGAAGTTCGCTGTATACGTTAACAGATAATACTATGTAAACACAGAGGTGCTATGCTAGGTGTATTAGCTATGCTCGTTATATGTATTCGTATTAAAAATACTTATAATTGTTTTATGTTAAAGACACATAGCTATGTTCGCCACGTTCGCTGCATACGTTAACAGTTAGTCCACACAGAGCACTAAGCTGGCTGCTTAACTGTGATTGCTATTCATATTAAAAATGACAACAAATGTTTTATGTTAAAGACACATAGTGTCTTCTACGTTCGCTATATCCGCTATGTTACTACGTTAGCTGAGTTAGATACGCTCGCTATATGTATTTGTATTAAAAATATAGCTGTTCGCACAAAGCAGCTTGTTCACTGTGATACGCTCGTTATATGTATTCGCATTAAAAACAGCCACAAATTTTTGTGCTAAAGATACATAGCTAATCCGCGATGTTCTCTGTATACGTTAACAGATGTAAACACAGAGGTGCTACGCTTGGTGTATCAACTATGCTGGCTATATGTATGTTCGTTATATGTATTCATATTAAAAATAGTCACAATTATTTTATGCTAAAGACATCTAGCTATGTTCGTCACATTTGCTGTATTGACTCATGTTAAAATAGCAAGTATTGCAACTATACAGAACACTATACTAATAGTGTCTTTTATACTGGCTGTATATATTATATATAGCCACCATTGTTCTAAATGTCCTGTTAATTGTTCATAATCAGCTAAAACATTAATAGAGAAACTATATTTAAAATTGCTACGAAGCACAGTAAGAAGATTTCAGTAGAAGGCGAGTAAATACATTGAAGACTAAAAGTCGGATGGACAAAGATGACAGATAAGAAACAACTAAATTTAATGCAAGTAGAGAACAGTAGTTTATTAAAAAATATTCTGCCAATTCTGCGTAACTCTTAGTAAGACACATTTTTAGCACTCTGCTTTGTTTATCATGAACGACCCTATTCCTAAGTCCTCAAAACTGCATTCAACTTGAGGACACTTTTAAATCCGCAACTACTGTTTTACAGCTTGTCTCATCTGCTCCGTGCATAAACCTGCATTTCCTATTCAGATTGGCAGCTTTACAATTTCGCCCGCTCTCTCTCTCTTCCACAGGCTTACGCTTATCTCAAAAGTAATACAAACCTTGTACACCGCCCGAGATAAACCAAGGCAAACAAACATGTTTGCGCAGTGCGACGCAGGGCATAAAATCCACGTAAGCCGTCGCGTACCCCGGCGGCTCCTATTGCAACCCTTGCACAAGACAAATTACTTTCAAGCGACAGGCCCTTACGGGGCAGATACAGTGTTGCATATACTAGAGTTACGTCGGCGTAAATCTAGTTCGTAAAACAAAAGATAGTCGAGTGTGACGTAAAAATGTATTGCTCGTAAAAGCAGATCGGAAATTTCGGAGAAGGAACGCCCAGAGCGAGCAGGCCGGGGGCGAAACAAATGCAAGGAGTACTCGACTATTTGACGAAACAACTGAACGAAGATAACAATAAAGTCGAATTGCATGACACATCGTTTGAAAGGGAATTCTATGTGGATTTGAAAAAATTAATGTACCAACACGAATATTCTTGCACGCCACTGTAAAAATTAACAAAGATAACCTATTTAGAAAAATCCGAAGGATTGACACAACCCAGAGATTTTCCGTGTAAAAATTATCTATAAAATGCACTAACTGAATTTGCTACGAAAAGTTTCGCCTTCCTCTCTACTATCAAAACCTTAAAATAAAGTTTAAAACTCGCCCGTACGTGTTGAAAACCGTTCTCGTTGCTGTTTTCGAGTGGGTCCTTAAAAGGATGCATTATTTTAATCGGAAAAAAATGGACAGCGAGCGTTTTAAAATCGCTGAAAATATAACTTCTTTCCCGAGTTCTTTTTCTGGCAAAAAGGCTTTCGCTGACCACTGAATGTTCCGTAAATATATTGGAAAGGTTAGTAAATTATTTTTGAAGAGAGCTCGTAAAATATTTCGAACGTAGATGAAATTATATTTTCACTGAAAGAAAGCACAGGGATTACTGTACATAAACCTTCATTTCGTGAGTGATATTATGGATAAACTATAGGCATAAAATAAAGTTACATTGGTATAGTTCTTAAATAGATATAGTAAATTTTAAGGTCTAAATAATTTTTTTGTATGGTACACGGGTTCACTTAGCTTTGCCGCTTTGCCAGTGCAGTGCAGAGCATTACTTGGCGGGGTATATTGTTGGTATAATATTAGTTAATATTATTTATTCATATCGTAACCAGTAATAGTTATTAAAATAAATGTTATCTAGTAATTTAGCGTGGCTCTCTGAATATTCTTTGAAGCGGAGGATAACGAAATAACTCGGGAAAATCCCCAAATAGTGGAATCAGTTTTTGTCGAAAGCGACGAAACAAACTCAAGAGTTTAAAAACAAAGATTTACACGTACAAAGTCAACGTATTATATTAAATATATATGAATGTGTGAAAATTCAAAATAGTGAACAATGTGATAAAGAAATTAGGAAACGGATTAACGAATTAACTAAGATATCAAAAGCGATAATTTATCGCGTAATTAAAAAAGGATTGATCACGGTACAAAGAGGAAACGGAAAAATACAAAATTAAAGAAAATTGACGATTTTACCAGATCTAATGCGGCGCACAATTTATAATATGTATAAAGAAAATAAAGTTCCTACTTTTAAATATGATTCGAGATAAATTAAGCGATTATCCTGATTATAATTATAAATCTGTAGATATTTTACGACATGCTTTATTACAATGCGATTTTAAACATAAAAAACTTGACAATCGTATGGTAATTACATCGTAATATAGCTCGGAATATAGTATATCTAGACGAGACAGGGCTAAATTTTTCTGGACGTCTATGGATTCCGTACAATTTAGGAGTTAATTTATGCGGTTCCAATTAAGATCGTAACAACTATACTTTCTTTTGTTTTTTTTGGTTTCGTGCTCTCCGTATACAGGGTTGGCGATCTGAAATCAAAATTCAAAAGGGGGGTGGAATTTTTATTTCCTCCGTCCCTCGTTGGCGGTTGTAGGGAAACTGCGGCGCACGACGCGGTTATCGTCCACTGTCACAGGGGGTGGCTACGCCGGCTTGGTGTCGTCTTAGGGGCTCGACGTTAGGAAATTCAAAAGTTGGGTGAAAATTTTCAGAAGGTCGGCGATTTTCTTAATTTTTATGCTTAATTGTGGAAGTCACGTGAACGTCAGCCAATTAGAGAAGCGCTTCACGCATGCAGCGAGTCCAAAGCATTCTGGCCATGCACGTGCACAAGATGCACAGGATCGGCTTACATTTATGGTCAATTTTCTTAATTTTCTCGAAAACAGAAGCATTTAGACCATTAGTTACTTAATAAAAGTTGCTCATTTTCGGGCCCTCTATCACCCATTTCAACGAACGCACTTATTTCGATAATACACCCTGTATAATTGAAATTAAAAAAAATCAATGGACATATGAGAAGTTTCCTAATATTTCTAAGTCTTCTTTATAAATCCAGGTAAAATTTGTATTTTTTAAAGTAAATATACAAAGTTCTGCACTCGCTTAATACACATAACTTAAGAGGCAGTTATTTGTGAGGCAAAAAGAACATACGTTATCCCTTTCATCGCCACTGCCCCGTAAAAACTCTCAAAGAAGCGATCACAAAAGCCAACCATTACACGTAAAAAAGCCCGAAACAAAGCTCCTTTGTGGCCCCGTTTTTGCCTGGCCGCTAAAAACTTCCAGTTATGAATGTACGTGTGGCAAGATTAAAGCAAAAACTATCCGCTCTATGTAGCTGAACTTAACACAGCGTCGGGGGGGCGCTGGGCTTTTTGTCGAGTTGCGACGTCGCTAGAAACAAGTGCACTACACCCGGACCGACGTAGATTACATTTAATCGCGGTGGCCTGGCCGAAACAAACGAGTATCGTGCCTAGGCGACCGCAGGGCTTTGAAAATATGAACGCCGCGAGGAAATCACTTTAAAAACCAATCACACCTCGGGGTAATAAAACCGCAAGGCGGAGTTGCTCCTTTCTTTGCAATCTCGAAGAGAAAATCCCAATTCGGGTCGTACTTTTCCGTGTATATCGATCCGCTACCTCGCTCCGATACACACGACTGCTGCAAGTGCATTAGTAATTAGTCTGTAGTGCAGCAAAAACAAAACGCTGTGCCGTACACTTCCGAGTCGGAAGGACGGTTCAGGTCCGGCCTTACAGTAAATTTGCATTTGCACCTCTAAGTCACTTAGGTCACTTCATTTGCCCTATTTTGTATTATAGAAAAAAATCACTCATCTTTCGAATTTACCCAAATAAGACAATGCCACAAAAAAAGTTCAACTGTAACATCAAGAAACTCCTTTACAAAGTGGTGATTGAAAAAACATTGGAACTTATGATCTTATCGCAATGTAACCCCATAGTTCTATAACCCCATAACCCTACACCCCGTAACCCTGTAACCCCATAATCTCACAACCCCATAACCTCTTATTTCAATGGTTTTGATAGCAAAAGCTCAGTCGATGATTAATGCAATGTAACCCCATAGTTCCATAACCCCATAATCCTATAACCCTGTAACCCCATAACTTCGTACCTCCATAACCTGTTATGTTAATGGTTCTGATATAAAAAACTCACGATCGCTGATTCACGATCTCAATGCACTATAACCCCTTAGTTCTATAACCCTATAACCCCGTAACCCTGTAATCCCATAACTTCGTAACCCCATAACCTGTTATTTTAATGGATTTGATCGCAAAAACTCACGGTCGCTGATTGTTGGTCTCATTGCACTATCACCCCATAGTTCTATAACCCCGTAAACCTGTAATCTGTATTTTAATGGTTTTGATTGCAAAAACTCACGACAGCTTATTCATGATCTCTTTGTATCATAACCCCATAGCCCTAAAACCCTTTAACCCCTAACCCCATAACCAGGTGTTTTAATAGTTTTGATCTCATCTCAAAAACTCACGATCGTTGATTGTACAGTCAAGGAAGTACTATTACGTTTTTGCAGTATAAATACAAAAAAAAACACTGTATGACCTTGGAACACAAATCTCTGTTACAAAGGCTAAGGGAGATTACAGTGTTACAACAGGATTACATATTCAATTCGTCAGAAGTTCGGGGTTATATCGCACAGCCAGTGTTACGGGGTATCGGACTCCAGATGTATGAGATCCATGTCCATACAAAGTTTCATGGTTCTACAATCTCACAAATCCCGGGCTACGGAGTTACGGTTTTATAGATTTACGGGGTTATGGTTATGAAGTTATGGCGCAATGAGATCATGAAATTTTTTTTAGGTCGGTTTAGCTCTTTAGTTTGTCGTCAATTTGAAACTTTATAGACAAGCACGTTCTATACGTCTTGGTTATACATATTTACTAACGTTTTAAGGCAAAAAATATTTTTTAACTGAATTTACAGATTACTGTTTCTTTACATGTTTTAGCTCTCAAACCTAGGTCATGCTAAGGGTAATAGCCCAGGCTCTCATTGCACTGAGGCCTAACAGTTCTACAGAAAATAATAGAAAGGTCCAAAAAAAGATAGGTAAAAAAAGAACACTAAAACAGTGTTAATAAAAAAAAAACTATAAAAAAATGTAAAGCAAAAAAGTTCAAAATAAAGAGGAATTAGATTTAGAACTGAAGTAGTGAAACCATACCAAATGCAGTAAAGTGTAGCGACTACCAGATTCATCCAAGGTACCAGAGAGAGTGAGGCAAACACAGAAATAGCGTATCCAGCTTTTAAATAGAAGCAATAGGGATTTGGGAAAATTAACTCCTAGTACACGTATGTCATTTACGTAAGTAAATCTTTGTCTAAAATTATAAAAATAGTACAAAGATAGTAACCGGACAATTGGAATAAACTTACACAACTATTATTTTGAAGTCTTTAAAATCGATGTTTAAATAAAACAATACATGTTTAAACTATTAGTAGTCGTCAGTATTGAGGCATCAGTCAGTCTGCAAATTATTTATTTGTGACATTTTTTATTACATTTTGTTTAATTCAACATTTCTGATACATTAAAGACAAAAAAAAAAGTTTCAGTAAGTTAGTGGGAACTTTCTTTTCACCAATTTCATCATCAACTATAACTTGCTTTTCAATTTTTCACCCGATAAATTGGTTGGCAATTTTATATTGGTGCTTGAATACAAAAATTGTTGGAAATTTACTAGCTTCAATGAATTGACAAGAAACTGAAGACAAATCATGATTTCACTTAAATTGTTTGTTTATTCTTCTTGCTGGTTAGCTTAGAATGTTTTTTTCCTTCAACCACAGGTACTTTGCTCTGGTTTTGTCGTCAATAATAGAAGTTCGAGGTTTATTGCGTTTTGATGTTATAATTTTCACTATCAACATATTAACGGCATATTCCACATTACCAATGACTAAAATTACCATATTTTATTTTGATCGTAACACGCAAAATGGTATCGCAAATGTAACGAATTGTGATAATTTCCTGTAAAATTTATTTCGTTTGGGCGTTATTAAACGTGAAAGAGGTTTAAACGGGGCCCGATAAAACGAGCCCGGACCTGAACCCTTTTCTAGGATAACCGGATTAATCGAAAGATTACTTGCTCTAGGATTGATTTGTCGAAGACCAATTTTCTCTAAACACCGAACTTCCCGGACGTCAACGACAACCGGTCTCCTTCGTTTCCAGGTTTAAATTAAAAACCTCTCGTCTCGACGGTAACGAAGTTAAGCTAGAGGGACCAGCTGCCGTGTCGCGCGAAAATGTAGTTTTGTAGGAATGCCCGTGGTGACCGTTTTTCTTTTTACCGTATAAAACAAAAAAGCGAGCGGGAAAACTTTTTATCCAATCGCATTCCATTAAAAATTGTAAAACCTAAAAATAATCAAGAAGCTTGAGATGAGTTCAGTTTAGTTTCTTTGTTGGTGCCAAAATATACAATGTCATGAGTCAAATAAAACAATACAAAAAATATGGGACAAAACATAATAAAAATAAAATAAACAAAAAATAATAAAACAGTAATAAATTAAGTTGATTAAGAATTCTTGTAAACTATAAAGTTCTTCATTCAACAGAAACTCCTTTTATCTGTTATTTTAAATTTCTGCAATTTAAATATTTAATTATTTTAAAAGGGCTTTGCAAAAGTATTATTAGTTCCGGAAAAGTGGTAATGAATCTCATTTCTTATAGTACCTATATTTATCTATATTGTTCTTTCTGTGTAACAGACATTGAGAATGTATACAGGGTGACTTCGTAATAATGTCATTAATTTTAACCAAGCATTCGGAAGGCCTAACAAAGACAGAAAATAGAAAAAAAGTTTTACTTGACCTTTTAAAAAATAAACCCCTTCCCTTAAAATTATGATTGAATTACCCCGTATACAAGGCAATATTAATCTTAATTCAATGAATTTTTGTCTACAGTATGTCCAGGTTTTTTATACAAAAAAATAATAGATTTTTTTTACAAACCTGTATAAAGTACAATTTAGAGTTAACGTATCCCTAAAAATTTTACTGAATCAGGATTTGGAATATCTTTGGCTTCTATTGAGATAAATATTACGGTTTCTGTCTTAGTAGAATTTAAATCGTTTGAACCGTGTTTGAATCAAGACGGTTTAGGCACGGTCACGATAGCAACCTAATGAACAATAAAAATTAATTATTTGAAAAAGTAGTGTCAGAATTATACAGGCTGTTACAAATTCGCTTCTCACTATGGGGATCTCGAAAACGGTAAGAGATACAAACTATATTAAATGGGGGCAAAGTTGCGTAATCAGGGGATCAACATCATGCATCCAAAAAATCAAGGCTAACATGATTAGTTTTCGAAATATTTGAAAAAACCCGAAATTTTGAAAATCCGTTTTTGTTTCAGTTCAGCCTTGTTTGAGGTGATATTGAAAAAAGAATGTCACTTTCTCATAGCCACTTTTTGTCCTCTATTGAATGGCATAATCAATTTTTATATGTAACGTTTCGTCTCTCCAGGACCATCATCAACTTCATTTTATTAAATACGACCCTAGAAATTTTATTACATTTTTTGCAAGCCTTCAACACCCCTAATACTGTACTACCTCAGCCCGAACCAGATTAAGACGTTTTGTCTCGAAAAATTCATTTTCAGTGTATCGTTCCAAATTTATCTAAATTTTGTATTTAGATTTCTTTGTTTATTGAATTATCGTACACTGTAAGTGTCGTTAGACCCTGTGAAATCCATCTAGTTATTTAAACTATTACCACCACGCATTAAAATAAAAAAAAAATAGAGTTCTATTCCCGTGTTCATAGTTATTTGTAGGCTTCTCGAGTGCCCAAAATTCAAACAAATTCCGATCTATTTTTTTTTTTTTCAGGATATTCATACAAATACATCTGACATGATCTTTCACAGTTGCGGTTACAGATATAATAAATTAATTTTTAAAGAATAATATTCAGTTGGTGTTTTGAATGTTCATATGTATTTTTAAGAATTAATTTGTCATAATAAAATTAAAATTGTAATAATGTTTTAATTTTGACGCAACAACTTATTGAGTTATGTATGACCAAGTGATGGTAATAACAATTAATAATAATAAATATTTTGTGGAACTTTGAGAAAAGATGAGCTACTACAGATAACGATCGATGATATAGAAGACAAAAATTCAATTATTATTATAAGAATTCCCGATTCCAAAACTCATACTCCGAGATGTTTTATGATTTTAATTTCAGACCAAATGAAGATATACTACGAATACTTGCTTTACGTCCGGCAGATACTACTATTCGAAGATTTTTTTTTAAGGATGTCAGGGAAAAATGTGTTAACCAAGTGGTTGCCGTCAACAAAATAAGGAATGTGCCAAAAGAAATAGCAACTTATCTCAATTTGCCTCATCCGGAAACTTATACAGGGCACTGCTTTAGACGTTCTTCCGCCACTCTGTTAGCCGACGCAGGGGCCGATATTACCAACATTAAACGAAATGGGGCGGTGGCGTTCTAGTACGTTAGCGGTAGCGAAGATTCTATACAAAATAAAATTGCGATCGCAATTAAATTGTTACCATCTTCAGCAGACCCTACGGAACTTGTCAATAATACAGTGTGTGCAGTAGACTTAAACAATTACAGCAACAGCCTCATTGAACACCCAGAACTAAAAGCTACTGTAACTGACAATACTGGATCTGGCCTCATTGGACACCCAGAACTAAAAGCTACTGTAACTGACAATACTGGATCTGGCCTCATTGAACAATCAGAACTAAAAGATACGATAACTGACAGCACTGGATCTGGCATAAATTTAATTCACTGCAATATCAGCACTTTCTAGAACATAAAAGTATTTTGTATCTAGGTAACAAAAAAGACCCACTTTGTCAACTGAAAATTTTACAGAAATGTCGACTTTTGATGACAGTTTTCGAAAAAAATACTTTTTTGAAATATTTGAAAAATTCATGATGAGTAGACTGAGATCAGATTTAGTTTTGCGGACCAAAATACATGGAAATACCATGGTTTAGTCCGTGGAGCATGACTTTTTCATTTGTGATCAATTTTGAGGGTTATGGCTATTGACTTTTTTCTTTGCTAGGCCAAGTACTACAACTTCATACACTTTTCAAACTTGGACGTTGTAGATCCAAAGTCCTGTAAGAATTTGGGTACCCTTAAACGAAATAACTTTATTTATATTAAAGGCCCCTTAGTTGATATCACACAGAGACGTCCAATTTTCGAGCTGGAAAAACCCGTTCGTGCTTGCAGTGATTGAGTTCGTCCAAGGATGACTTTTTCATTCGACCAAAGTCGCGAGCAAACAGAGGGATTTTCCAGACGGCGCGTTTTATTATAACGTTAATTCGATGTCGGGGGCTTAGGACAGTGAAGTGTGTGAACGGCGAAAAGGGCGTCAGAGTGAAGAAATGGAGTAATGGCGCGCATAGGCGATCTCCCACGGAGGCAGAAAATTTATTCCGGCTTAAGGGCTGCATCGAAAGCCGAATGAGGGTGGGTTTTATGAGTTTTTACTCGCGACACGTCGATGAAAGGTGAGTCTTTCGTCTACGGCGACAGCTTTTCAAATGGCGCGTCACATTTCGAACGCTTTCGCTGATATTAAACTCCTGATAGTCCATTCCTTGTTTAATATACAGGATGAAACATGTAAAGGATAACGCAGGATTTGAATTTTGCCATATTTTCATTCCGAAGAGTTGGCAGATTGTGCAGTCACATGTTGTAGTAAACACATTGTGGTTACGACCGCTATAAATAAATGGACCGCTATACCTACTACGGATGAGCGAGTGAAATTTGTGAAATATTATTACAAGTACAGAGAGAGTGTAGCTGAGACTGTCACTGCAATTAAACATTTCAAAAAGTAGAATGCCAGCTGATTTTAACAAAAGATCTACGTCTGCATCCATTCAAGATTCAGCTAATACAAGAATTGAAACCAGACGACTATTTAATGCATCGAGCATTCGATGATTGGATGGAGAATCAGCAAGTGGACGGTGATTTTGCTAAGAAAATCATCTGTAGCAACGCGCCTTCTTTCTTAGTAGGCATGTGAACAAGCTAAACTGTAGAATTTGGCACAGAGACAATCCACGGGTCATTAAAAAACAACCACTGTAGAGCAAAAGAGTGATAGTGTGGTGTGAATTTTACGCTAGTGGGGGGATTTTTTTGAAAATGAGGCTGGAAACGCAGTGACTGTAAATGGAGAACGGCATCGAGAGATGCTATTGAACTTTTTGTGGCCCCATCTGGATGGCATGGATTTGGATGATATGTGGTTCCAGCAGCATGGTGCCACCTGCCATACGGCAATTTGTTTTTAATTAATAAAATCTTTTTTCTTCCTGTTTCTTTTGGGACACCTTTATTTCATACAGCAATGAGTGCAAAATGTAGTTAACAGTTTTTTTACGAGAAACTTGGAAACAAAAATGTTAAATTTGATATAATTGCTTGATTTTTTTATGGAATAACTTGTTGAGAACCCCTTGTGATTTCCAGAAAACTGCCCTCTTCTTTCGAAATACAAAGAAAATTAATAATAAAATCTGTAGGGATTTTTAAATTTCTCTGACACTTCACAAAAAAAAATTAAAACTCACTTTTCCGTGTATAAACCTAACATATGCCTTTTTTAAAAGAACACACTTTGTAGATTTTTACATTACTAACTTCGTGAATTGCAATTAAATGTTTGCAGAAGCAAATAGTGACATTTTACTTGAAATATTTCTACAAAAAAATAATGCTACATTCAATTGTCTTTGTACGTGTGACAAAAATTGTTTTTAATATCTACAACTTTTACTTTTGCGCCTTTTTTCATACTCGGAATAATAAAGAAGAAAAGGGTGGTCAATTTTCGCGTGACCACCTTATACATAATACTCAGCTTTTACTGAATGAAAAATTTCTGTCATATCTTAAAAAAATTTAATTTTTTTACGTTATAGGTATTTAATTTCTTTGCTTTTATACCAACATGTGTATAAAATTTTCGCTGCAAGTGCACACTATTGCAAAGAAAACAAGCTTTTAACATATCTACATTTCACTAATCATATAAACCGCTATATTTCACTTGAATGTACTAAGGTTCACTAACAATATTAATTAAATTAAATGCACTAAAGGTACTTAGAAGAAAACACCCTTCATAGAAATATCAGACCGAGACGAATACTAGTCAATATTAATACACATCACAGAAAATACGTATACCAGTAAAATTATGCAATACACAAAAATTTTCAGGACATGAAAATTTTTTGCATACTAGACTGATTTAATAATAGTTATTTATTGTATACTTAAGTGTTTTAAATAGCATTTTATCCACGCAAGAATGTTTAAACGCGAGAACGTAGTTCGAGCGTTTAATACTCTTAAATGGATAAAAGGCAATTAAAACACGATAGCAATACAACGTTTTATCCATAATCATATCACAATCATATTTGTGGAGTCAGAATTATTTGAATAATTTAATAAAAAAATATTCGCACGTCTTGATATTCCTTACTATAGTACTCAATGAAACGGTTTTGTTATACCTACTGGTTACAATGATTGTAACGTTGTATTATCAATTATTTAATAAACCGTTCTATATGCAAGAAAGTAATTGTGGCTGTTTTTGAAGAAGCTCAAGAAGCAATTTTCCATTTATTGCCAGCGAAATCCATTACGAAAAAGTGTTCGCCGAATTTAACGAATGGAACGGAAAACCGGACAATAAAAGAAAGTCATTTTTTAAATTTGAAGAAAAAATATGCAATTTCATCTATGTGGTCGAAGTATTCGATGTTGAAAGTTATACAAAAATATAGATATTGGAAAATATAACAAGCTTACTGCTTATTTGAAGAGTGAATTGAGAGGATGCAAAGCAAAAAAAGCTGCAGTATTGGAAAGAGGACATATTGAAGAATTTTTGACTGGGACTTCCGATAAAGAATATTTAATGATTAGGGTAATATCTCTTTACCTATTACATGTTGTTAGGTATATAGTGAACTTTGAATTATTTAGGTAGCACTAATAATGGGGGTTTCTGGTGACTGTCGATGCTGCGAATTGGCAAATTTGAAAATTAGTGACGTACAGGACGTTGGTAGTTTCAATACTTGACACCACTATTTCAAGAAAATGTACTATTATAGAAGGATTTTGCGCGAATGTTTTTAGAATATGCAGAAAACATATTTCTCTGCGACCAATTCGCCTAACACAAGACAGATTCTTCTTAAGATATATAAATTAAAAATGTACTTCTCAGCCTGTTGGAATCAACATTGGCGAAAGTACCCTCAATAGTTGCTTCATTTCTGAATATCGCAAATCCAGAAGCATATACTGGCTTGTATGAGGCGCACTCCAACAACTTTATTGACCAATAAAGGTGCTGATCTTACAACTATCAAACGGCATGGTGGATGGACGAGCTCCTCTGTAGCAGAAAGGTATGTTGAGGAGTTTATATCTAACAAATTTGATATTACAAGGAAAATCCAAGACAAATATCGTTGTTCCTTACTAGAAGAGACATCCGTAACTTGAGCAAATTGTTCACAAACTTCGGCAGATGTTATGCGTTCCGAAAATGATGGCAACAATGCTACAAGGGTTGTTATTAACAGAGAGGAAGTTAAATGTGATAAAACAAAAAACGAAATGTCTATTACTATAAATGTAAATGTTAATGTTAATAAGTAAATAAATTAAAGTTTATTTATTATAGGTTTATTATTTTTTCATTATTCTATTAGTGAAAAAAAATTACCTTATTCCACTAGTGGAAAAAGTGTCACTTAGATAGTTCATATGAATGGATAAAAGTCCAATTATAAGGTGATTGTGGATTAAAAAAATTTATAATAATCCAATTAACTAAGCCTTTAAACCGAAATTTTGGTCAACTTTCCTGAATTTTTGATATTAGTTAGAGGTATATTATAACAATAAGTGACAGTAATTTTTTGTTCAACCCCCGGCCAAGGGTGAAAAAAGATAAAACAAACAAGTTTTTCAATATAACTCAAAAGGGGCATCTTGATTTTTTCTCGTACTATTAAAATTAACAGAGTTAGGGAGGCTAGAAGTTAAGGGAAGATTTCAGAAATTTAAAAAAATCATAACAAGCAGAAAAACGAATGAATTTTGTATTTTTTTTTCAATCTAATACTCTACTCTAAAAAATCTAAAGAGACACGTATTTTATTTATCGGCGGAAAAACATATTTACGGGGTGAAATACACACTCAAAGTTCGCCCCCCAAAACAGTTTTTTCAAAATTTCTGGGGTTCTAATCAATATTTTGAAATGAAACAAAATGGAAATTACTTATGATAAAAAACAAATATTTCGCAAGTGATTCCGTATTTGGGGGTTGCTACCCTTATTTTTTATTTATAAAAAAAATTAAATTGACCTGTTTCGAGGTTTTCGTTAAAATCGCTGTTTAGGGGGTGAATAACAAATTTGAAATTGTTATAACTTATTAAAAATTAAAAAATATATCTATTTCTCTGAAAAGAAAGGTTACATTTTTTAGAGTAGATCGAAGAAAAATTACAAAATTCATTCATTTTTCTGCTTATGATTTTTTTAAATTTCTGAAAACTTCCCTTAACTTCTAGCCTCCCTAACTCTATTAATTTTAATAATACAAGAAAAAGTCAAGACGCCATTTTTATATAGAATTGTATGCTTTACAGCTTTTATACGAAACATTTTTTTCTAGCCCTTACCCGTTTTGAGTTATCTTGAAAAACCCCTTTGTTTTATCTTTTTCACCCTTGGCTGGGAGTTAAACAAAAAATTACTGTCACTTAGATACTGTTATAACATACCTCAAACTAACTCATATCAAAAATTCAGGCAAGTTGACCAAAATTTCGATTCAAAGGCTTATTTAATTGGACTATAAAACCATCATCAAATTTTAAATAAGGTAGCGTAACTTTTCAATGTACAGTCACAATCAATGTTCACATAATTGTCGAGACAAGCGTTACGGTAAACAGGATATCAGCGCTTTACAAATCAATTAGTGTAGTGTTTTATTTTATAGAAAATCAAGATAAATTGTATTTTCATTGTCACCTCAAATTTAATATTGATTATTTGTATGTTTGTTGCAGTCTATTTTTGAATTAATTTTTAATGTGCTAGAGGTTAATGTCTATCATGAAAACCACCGAAGAATGGACTTTTATATTTGAAGTTGTCAGTTTTCTGATCAAAATAAATTACTTGTATTGTATTAGTAGTGTTCATGTGGACGAGACAATTATGACAAATTGTAAGTAGTTGGAATTACTTTAATTTCAGTCCCATATAGACAGCGGTCCTTAACATGTTGTCCCTTAAAAAATACCTATCAGTCCATCTTACCATTAGGTTCAGTTTAAAAGCAAATAAATAAAACATCTTGATAATAACCTCTGACCGAGAGCACAATTGAAGGTTGTCACAGTTATGCGTCATATTAATCTTTCATGCTCCTTGCGGAAGCCCTCAAAAGAACCCCGAATGAACTAAATTAACAATGGCGACCTTAATACTCCCGCCTTTCCCTACTTATTTTGTTCAATTTATTTCATTTTTCCGGAACGGAGCCCCGGCTTTACTTTGACTTTGTAAAAATTTAAAAGGATTCGCTTTTTACTTTAAGGAATAACTTTAGAGACTTCTTAATTACTGTTCTTTTTTATAATGTTGATTCAGCTCCAAGGCCTCTTTTAATCTTTACAGCGAGGAACCTTTAACTAACTTTGTATTCATGCTACGTATAAGACGCATATTTGTAACACTCTTTCTTCAAAATTGGCTGTTGTGATTTTCCCTTTACATTTCCCGGAACAAAGAAGGAGCGGACTGTATCAAAGACGCAGTGCTTAAAAAACGTAAGGTTTCGCCGTCACCTCATAGCCCGGGCATATTTCATAACACAAATCCCGCCATATTTTCTCGCCAGACGTTCCGGGTGGGATTTAAGGAAGTCGTCGGCAAAACTTCCGGTCGTGAGGCCCGGAAATTTTATTGTCCGAGAACGGGGGCGCGGCGTCCCGTGAACCGTACGGTGTCCCTTTGGCAGATAGAATACACAAATAAGGCCTGTTATTCTGTTTGGCCGATATGCCGGATTTAGGGGCGGTAGAAGGTGAATGAGATTTTTACACATGACGTTTCGACAGTTCTGACTGACGTTAAATTCTTGATAGTTTATATCTTACACCAACTTGTATGCAAGGTGAGTCACAATTAGGTTTAAAAAATTTAACCGAAACTTCTCGCCGAAACAAAGATAATATACAGGGTGGCCAAATGAAAACGAAACAGAGCCGTTTTCAGGAACTGCGTCAAGATTGTAGAAAAACGCTCAGACCCGTCGATTTTAGATTAAAGGGGGACATTCTTTGCTGGTATTTTCGACTCCGCCACTTTCACCCCCAAGCAAGGGTAAGCATCACCCCAAAATGTTTGAATGGCATTGGGGGTTGAGTAATATTTCTTTTGAAAGCTCTTACAGTTCTCATTACAGCAGACTTTAAATTTAATAATTCCGCCCAATACTTTGAAAAAAAAATTTACATTTTAAAATTTAAATTATGTTTAGTTGCTTACTTACTACTTAGTTGATTAAATGTTCAAACTGATGACCGCCCGCTTCCATACAAGGATAAAGATTAAGTTCGAAACGTTCGCGCGCATTCCGAAGTATTTCCGGAGTGATTCAACGGCATTCGTCGACGATTCTTTGACGCAAACTTCCAGCGACGCAGAATGTGTTTTATATATTTTACTTTTCAGGTATCCCCACAAAAAGAAATCAAGGGGCAATAAATCCGGTGATCGTGGGGGCCACTCAATGCTGCCTCTTCTCCCAATCCAATTCCGTAGAAAACGTTGGTCCAAATACTGACAGTCAATTAACACACAATGCGGAGGAGCACCGTCCTGTTGAAAAATTATACTCTGGAACAATAATACCAGTCAAGGTAGGGTCAATAGCGACTTCCAGTAATTGCAAATACATTTGGCCAGTGAAATTACCAGGTAGAAAAAAAAGAACCACCAGCCGGTCACCGAAAATTCCAGCCCATACATTAAATTTTTCCGGTTCACCTCGTGAAAAACTCTTGGGTTTGAATCGGACCAATAGGGGCAATTGTGACGATTTACCGTCCCGTTCAAGAAAAAACTGCATTCATCAGAAAAACAGATGTTAAAAAGGAACTGTGGATCGTTCCCTGCTCGCTCACTCATTATTTCGCAAAATTACAAACGGTGGTCATAATCATTCTCATGAAGTTCCTGGATTAAATGTATTTTGTATGGATGGAATTTATTCTTCTTCAAAATGGTTTTTATGCTAGTTCGATTGATCCCAGACACAGATGCCAGCTGCCTCGTACTTAATGTAGGACCAAGATGCACTTGTTCCAAAACTGCAACTTCACTAGCTTCATTAACTATAGGTTTTTCAATTTCTCTTTTTTTATTGGCTACGTTCCCTCTCTTGAAATTTTTTTACTAACTCTAGAACAAGGGTCGGCAACTGGCGGACCATGGTCCAGGTCCGGACCGCGGAAGGTAAAATACTGGACCGCCAAAAATTTTTTGAAAGTATAAATTACTCAAATAAATTATTTAAAAAATGTTTTTTACGTTTAAGTGCCAATCTTATCATTTTTTCTAGTATTTTACAATTGTGTGAGTGTTTTGAGTTCTTAATTAGTAAGCAGATTAAATTTGAGTCCAAATTAAAATAAAAAAATAAGAAATATGAATTTTTTTCTGGACCTCGTTAAAAATTTTCAAAAGTATCCGGACCCCACCTAAAATTCCTTGCCGACCCCTGCTCTAGAACATACTTCCTCCTGACATGTCGATCTTGATGTTGTTCATTAAATAGTTGAGCTGTTCTATTCGAACATTTATTGTTCATAAAGTAAAGCGAAATGATATCTACCCTTTCCGCAATGGAATAAACCATAGTGTATAATTTTTAAAAACACAATTAAATAAACTACCAACCAACGCTTCCACATAATACTAGAAAATAATTTGGAATCCACTAATTTTACGTTCATTGTGTATGTATAGCATTCATTTCTGTGTTTTACAATTGTGTTTTTTAAGAAAGTGATACTAAATCGCCAAAAACCAATGTAACGCAAGAAATACTAAATTTATACCATTGGCGTACTTAACTTGAATGACTGACATTTTTACGGTTACTAATTGTTTGTACATAAGTTTCAACTTTAAAATCAAAATTCTTAATAAGTACCTATTGGGAATTATAAAATTTAAAGTCTGTTGTAAAGAGAATTGTAAGAGCTTTCAAAAGAAATATTACTCAACACCCAAAGCCATTTAAATATTTTGGGGTGATGCTTACCCTTGCTTACAAACAAACTAGACATAGTAGATAAAATATTTAGAGGAGGGAGAGAAAGCTAATAGTAATAACATTGTCGAAGAGGAAATAATTAACAACAATAATGTCGCCGACTTCGAGTAAAGTTCAGCCTATATTTAACATTTGTAAAAGCTGCAACATAACTATAAATATAAACAAATAATTATAATAAACGTTTAATATGTGGAATATATTTGGAATATATATAAAACATTTATATTTACTAAATAATGCATTTTTGATATGAGTTGGTTTTCCTGCGTGTATTTATGAGTATTTATTGTATAAAATATAGATAAAAAACTAAAAGACTAGAATACGCTATATTGGGGGCTGAAATTGGACAAAAAAAGTACACATTTCCGAACAATTTCAGAAAAAATCGTATTTTAATATTTCCACAACGGCTTAGAAGATTGTTTTGAAATTTGGTGTAGTAAATATCACTATCAATTGATGCTCTGCTGCGAGGAACCAGCAGAGTACTAAAAGGGTTTTAATATACAGTGTGTCTCGTTTTACAGGTTAATACCTTTGGAAATATGAAAAGGCTGTGGACTTTTCACAAGCCATTTTTTTACAAATAGTACCCTGAAAGGAGGTTATAATATTCTAACCAATTACACAGGAATATTCCTTTATTGGAAATAAGAAATCCACAACACTGTCGCAGTCATTAATTGGCTTAATCAACAGTTTCGAGTACAATCCGTACAATGACTACCAAGGTCCCCTGATTTATCACCTGTGGACTTTTACTTTTGGGGTTTTATAAAACAAAAAGTTTATAAAATCAGACCAAGGAATTTGGATGACCTAATGAATCGCATAAGACCAGCTTGTGCAGAGATGACTCCACAACAGTTATGTAAAGTATTTTTAAATTGAAGAAGATTGGAAAAATGTGTTCGTCTGGAAGGAGGTTTGGTGGAGGAAACTAAAACTTAATTTAGATTAACGTTTTGCAGTTTTTTGTTCAACAACTTAGTATTTATAATTCATTACAATTTTTGCGCGTTATTAATTTTACTGTGGCTGCAATTAAAAGTGTTAAATTTATAGTGTCTGTATTTTTTTTACCCGATTGGTACCTCTTTTCACTGTCATAGCAATTTTTGATCTGCTTATTATAATTTTTAGTTGTCTTACTTTTGGAAGTTTGACACCCCATAAAAATACACCCAATAGACAATTGTCGATCAAATTTGGTACATATATGGGTATTTTGATAAGTGTTGAATAGCCTGGTAATATTGTCTTTTTGAAAAAAATGCCTAATACCACTTTCTGGAAAAACGACCATTTTAAAAAATTGTAATAGGTCAGGCTTTTGTTACAATAAAATAATCAGTAGAATACATATAACCTCCCTTCAGGTTACTATTTGTAAAAAAATTGATTTGCGGAAAGTTGAACAGCCTTTTCACATTTCCAGAGGTGTTAACCTGAAAAACTTGACACACTGTATGTAATCGATTACGAAATATAAGCAGTATTATATTTGATTCAATATATTTGTCAATGAATACTCTCAACTCAAGTTTTTAAAAGTATTGCAATTCTTTTTTTCGGATTCGAAGTATTTTCTCTACCACCAACATGGAAACAGTTCTAGATTTTCCAAAATTTATAGGTTTTTTACCAAATTTTCTACTGTCCTGGAGCAGCTGATGAAATCTGGTGAATATTCGAGCACAAGGCTACAGCACACAGACGGCGTGCTTCAAGTCCAGTACCATTGGCAGGTACCATACACAAAATGCTTCGATGAACAGTGGCATTATTTATGCATTATTAAATAACTTTACAACACAAGCAAATAATCAAAGTACACATAAGTTTCCACAGTAATAGAGTATTTTTTATACATAAAAACAAAATTCTTCTTTAAAACATCAATATTTTAACAATATTTTCGTTACAGCTCTGGTCATTATAAGAGACTGTTGAATTACGAAAAAAATCTGTATACTTGCGTGATACATAGAAAATGTTCAGCACAGCTGACCTATATGCACATAACAGAAGATATCCTTTTAGATCGGAGGACAGGAGACCTGTAAAATACGGCCAGCAGGCCGTGAAGTGTAAAAAAGACAGCTGAATCGCGGGCAAAATGACAAAAGGGAATCGGACCGTGCGAGATTGAAATGTTTTGTCGTGACGGAATATTTTAAGGAAATTCGATAAAACATCACGTGTATACCCCTTGCTTTTTGCATTAATATTCATTATGATTGCCATTCGGATGGATATATTATGCAATTAGGGCGACAGAATGAGGGCATAAAAAATGGCAACTGATAACTTGTTTTATGGACGCATTTTGTTTTATAAAGGTAGTAAAATTTATTTATTTTCCTTTGGCCATACAACAAAAATAACCGTTTCCGCAATACTTGCTGTGCGCAAACTGGATAATTTCTCACAAAACTTAAAACGCGAAGAAAATATAACGTAACTGTGTCATAAAGTGACAAGTGCGCCGCAAAGTGATATAAGCGTGCCGCAAAGCGACATAAGTGCCTCAAAGCGGTATAGGTTCGCCGCAAAGCGACACAAGTGTGCCGCAAAGTGACATAAGCCTGCCGCAAAGTGACATAGGTGTGCCTCAAAGTGACATAAGCGTGCCGCAAAGAGACATAAGTATACCTCAAAGTGACATAGGCGTGCCTCAAAGCGACACAAGTGTGCCGCAAAGTGACATAAGCCTGCCGCAAAGTGACATAGGTGTACCGCAAAGTGACATAAGCGTGCCCCAAAGAGACATAAGTACCTCAAAATGACATAGGCGTGCCGCAGTGGCATCAACGTGCCGCAAGGCGACATAAGTGTGCCGCAAAGTGACATAAGTCTGCCGCAAAGTGACATAGGTGTGCCGCAAAGTGACATAAGTGTGCCAAAAAGCGACATAACTACCTCAAAGTGACATAAGCGCGACGCAAAGCAACACATGTGAGCCTCAGTGACATAACCGTGCCGAAAACCGACATAAATGTGCCGCAAAGCGAGAGAAGCGTGCCGCAAAGTGACATAAGCATGCCGCAAAGCGACATAATGTGCCGCAAAGTGACATAAGCCTGCCGCATAGTGACATAGGTGTGCCGCAATGTGACATAAGTGTGTTGCAGACTTTTCTGAACGGTTCTATACATCAATTGTTGTAAATGTCGCACAAAGCGTTAGTTATAATTACCCGCAATCGAAATGGAAGCCCGGCGCATGGCAAATGTTCTCACAACTCGGACAATTGTCAGTCCGCATCAAATCAATACACGCAAAAATGGCCAACCATTATTTTGACATTCAAAATACCACAGTAGAACATAATAACAAATAAATTCCGTAAAATGTGAAATGTTGAAATTAATATGTTACCATTAACAAAAACTTAGACATCCGCAAATTTAGATTTGTGGTATCGAAGAATATTGTTTGAATTTATTTGATTTAACTTACAGTAAAGTATATACATACATATACAAATACAGGGTGTCCACGTTTTTTGTAGATGGACTTTCACTACTTGTACAAAAAGTCCTTTAAAAAAAAGTTCATGTAAACATATATGTATAGATGCGTCGTTTTCGATTTACAGAGTGTTCAAGTTTAAAATGAGAATTGATTTTTTATTCGTAAAACGAAAACCCCTTTTTAGACTTTGTTGAAACTTGGCAACTTTGTTTGTAATAATAATACTCATTTTCTCACATAATTTAATTTGTCCTATTTTCTCCAGTGGCGTCACAACAAGATACCAGCTTGATAAAAATAGAAAAAAATATGGTACGCCACTGCTTTTTGGTAAGTTTGAATTTTCTCAGATTTAGCTATTAAAAATACAACTTTTTTGTTATTTACTTTTTCTCCTATCTCGCTTTGTTTAGACAGAAATAAAACTTTTTGTTTCACACAGTTTATTGTAAGATAATAAAAAAATAAACAACACGGTATGGAAAAACAACTTATGTATTGTATAAATAGACCTCTCAAAGGAGCTGTTCGAAATGCCCGCCATTTCGTTCTACACACAAATTATAGCGACGTATCAAAGACCGCCTAACGTCTCTCAATTGATCTGGAGTTATTCTGAGAGCAGCGTTCCGGATTCGTCGTACAAGTTCCTCTTGCGAGTTAACAGCCGTAGAGTAAACTGCATACTTAATAAATCCCCAAACAAAAAAAATCTAAAGGTGTTAGATCAGGCGATCGCGGAGGCCACCCAACTGGACCTCCACGCCCATCTCTGTGGATACTCTGTCTAATTAACAAAACGAGTCTATTCTTTGTTGAAAAGGAACATCGTTATGTTATCATGCTGGGTAGTTAAAAAATCAAGAAATAATTGACCGCTTAATCTATTGGCAAATCCTTGGCAACTCAAAAACAGACATATTCACGGCACACTTTGTAACAAGTAAATAAATAAATTAAGCAAATCTCAAACCTATTCATGAAAATATTTTATTTCTGACTAAACAAAGCCAGATAGGAAAAAAAAATAATACAAAAAGTTGTATTTTTGATAGCTAAATCTGAGAAAAATTTCAAACTTACTAAAAAGCAGTGGCGTACCATATTTTTTTCTATTTTTATCAAGCTGATATCTTGTTGTGACGCCACTGGAGAAAATAGGACAAATTAAATTATGTGAGAAAATGAGTATTATTATTACAAACAAAGTTGCCAAGTTTCAACAAAGTCTAAAAAGGGGTTTTCGTTTTACGAATAAAAAATCAATTTTCATTTTAAACTTGAACACTCTAAATCGAAAACGACGCATCTATACATATATGTTTACATGAACTTTTTTTTAAAGGACTTTTAGTACAAGTTGTGAAAGTCCTGCTACAAGAAACGCGGACACCCTGTATACAAAAGTTAGTTAGTTAAAAATACAATATTTATAATGTTTGTATGCAATATTAATGTAGTTTATAAAGCTGAAGCTTTCAATTTAAATTCACAGTGCAAGACGATCATTTAAAATTTTTACGTTCACTCCCAACGTCTTGTATTTCAATTTAATGCTTTTGATAATATTTGAATCGTACCAGGAGTTGAAGGAATCACTAACGAGGTAATCTACTTCCCTTGTCCGCAGCGACAAGACTTATGCACAACTATTCCGCGTTGTATTTTCAAACAGCAGCGCCGGTTTTTTTCCTCGAGTATATAAAATTGATTTATCGCGGACGGCGTTGCATATGTGCGGTTTTGCCAACTGCATGAATACGGGGTATCCGCCGGCACAATTGGACCCTATTTCATAACCAACAGCTGCGTTATTCCAAACAGAGCAATAGAGAAAATTTACTGAAAATCGCATTTTACATGTCTAGGATTTCAGGCGGGATTTATCACCTTGGGTCGATGGAGTAGCTCTGTTGGGTGGGGACAAGAGCGCTTCTTTCATTTTGGTGTAAAAATACATTCGGAGATTTAAGAAAATGACTTGGGGAAAATGAACGTAGAGCAATAAAAAAAGGTGAAATTGAAGCTTGAGGTTTCTAGGTTCAGGTAAAAATTTTTCGTTTTCACCCAAATAGTGAATTTTCTGGGATATATCGAGGTCATGGGTAAATGTTACCAATGGTATCGTTTTCAGAGTCTCAAAACTCCACGAAAATGATATATTTGGATAAAATTTAAAAAAAATCAGTTTTGACTCATATTTCTACCAGTTTCACCAAAAAAAATCACTTTTATCAGAAATTTGTCGTGAAGTCATGAATTTTGTCTACGAAGGAATACGATCCGTATTCGTCGGATCGAATTCCTTCGGAAATGATACGTGGCTCTCTTGACTTTGGACTTTTTGTGTATGGCTATGAAATAATTACCATTTTTGATAAACAAAAATGTTTCGATGCAAAAGATTTGGCTAAAAAAAAAAGATTAAAAGTTGCATATTTAAGGATGTTCACTAAACTTGAGATAATTTTGCGAATAAGTAAATGAATACATTCAGCATATTTTTGGTTCTTTTTAACCTCAAAGAAACCCTCAAGAATTCAAACCGCTGCGATTTTTCTTTCATTGTGATCTTAATGATTGAAACTGCCACTTTTGCTAAAAATCAATTAAACAGTAAATTTTGAATCTTTTATTTATTTTTTTAAATTGAAAATATATTCTTCCGTAAAAATCCATTTTTCTTTCATTAAAAAAATGTGAAACATCGAAAAAGAAAACAATATATTTTCAAAAGTTTGTGTTTAACAATATTCGCAATCCTACACAATGTCCAAAAAATTATCCTTTCTTTTGAGCGCGATTTCAACCTTCTTTCCAATTCTTCTCCACTGTTGTAGTCTTTCCGATCTCAATTGAAGAACCAAGAGGTTGGCAGTATGTACCAGATTCGGTCGCTGACGCAGTAACTCAGCATTGAAATATTTGAAAAACTTGTTCCCATATTTATTTAGCCATACCCATACAGGTCTGGTCGAACTAAACGTGGAATTGGTAGAACTGTATACGCCCAATTGAAGAATGGGCGCGCGGGCAAACGGCGAATAAGCCGGACTGGGCCACTGGGCAATAAATCTCAGTTGTTGACAAGTGGTTGACAAATTGCCTAGCAGTGCAGTGCAGTAATGCGGAATTTGGTGTGATTCAGCTAATTTTAATTTACCTTATATTAATCATTCATATTACAATTGCGAAAGGGAGAAATAAGAGGGATATTTTGTTTACTAATATTCTCGCTAATATTATTACATCATGGCATTTTGGAAATCTTTTGAAACGGAACACAACAAAATTTACCATCAATATAATAAAATTGTTTAAGGACATAAATAATTAGAATATGTTGTTGGCCAAATGAACAAATAATAGAAATGTTCTACAAATTATTATAATTTTTTTACTTCAGCAGAAAACTTTTTAGGGTATGAAACTAACTAAATTTTATTGCTAGGCGTTTGTGTGTAATGTTCAATTGACCTCGGGAAAACTATAACTGTTCATTGATTTATATTTTTATTTAAACTAACTATTTTAGATCTAAATTAGCGTAACCATCCCATCAACTATCAGGAAGATACTAAACTCTGTGCTGCTCAAGATGCAACTATTTGGCGGGCTTTCGGCAGCATCAGAAGCAAACCTTCGGCTTAATGCGCCAATGAAATTCACAAGGATTTGAGCTGTCGATTCAATCCGATGATTTCTGAGAGTTCGTGATGACTAAACTATTAAAATAATAATAATAATAACAATAATTTAATATTCATTACACCGAATTTTGGTAAAAATTTTAATTCAGTTGTCTCTTTCTGCTATACTTCTGTTATAATTTCGGTGGTTCTGCAGCATAACAAGCTATATTTTGCGGATAGTGCCAGCTAAGTAAGCAATCTCAAACAATGCCATTGCCGCTACTAATACAGTCCGTACGATATTTGTTGAGATAGAATTCCAGAAAGGCCCCTGCGTCACTGTCTTGGAATTAACCGCGTTCGATACCCGAGGTAGAAAGACATTGGCGGAAAATTTGAAGGGATGCTCCTGCTGCGGTAAATTGTTACAGTAGTTTCGGTAACAGAACTTTATTGGCTTATTCTTTTTTTAGAATTCAGTCTCAACAAATATCGCACGGACTGTACTACTACACTACATTACTGTCAACAGTGTCAACTATACGAAGGAATTATGAGTTAGAATTCATATGAAAAATTATGTTAATTGTAAAGTAGATGTAGGTACATACCTACACATTGTTAAAAATGAATAAAATACTGATGTTCTTAATTAATCCATTTAAATCTATGAATTTACTAATGGCCTATAAATAAAAAAACTTTCTTGTTTTTGATTTTATCGAAAAAAGTTACTCTTGATAAAAGAAACTTGCAGGTTCTTAAAGTAACATTGGGATAGAAAAATTTAACATTTCCTGTACGGGATGTTCAGAAAACTGAAAAAACTTTAAATGGTACAAGACTACAGTGCACTTATTTGTGAAGATGTGGAAATAAGTTACTAGGAAAAGTTGTTCTAATACTAATTTTCGAAAAAATCAGCCTACTTTTATGTATTTGTAATTATTAAATTTGTTTTATACAAATTGAATTATTCCAAATTAACAATTTAATCTTGTTCTAGTAAAAAAATTACTTAATACAATGTTATGGGCAAGGGGAAAAATGTTATCGTCAAGTTATTCAAGAATTTAATGAAAAATTCCCGAATGTGTATATTCCGGAAGCTATTTGCCGTAAGATAATTTATTATGGACTGGCTCAGTATTGCGAATATCCCAAATGAAAAATAGATATAATGAAGATGATGCAAGTACTTTGCTGCTATTACATTCAGTAGAGGAAGAGCTGAAAATCTCCAAGATATTAAAACACAATAAGATACATCCTTTTAAGCCAGTTTTTAATAAATTTTGGAAGGCAGGTGATGAGGCAAAACGTTTGGATTTTGTTTGTGGGTCCGCATTTTCGGATACCACGAAGGCGTAAGTACTTTACTAAAGTAAATGTGTGGGGCGCCTTTTCTTCTTACGGAATAATTGGGCCATACTTCTTTAACACTTCTTGCAATGCGAATAATTACTTTTATTCACCGTGAATTAGAAAACCTTCCGTTAGACTACCGTCGTTCATTTTATTTTCAACAAAATGAATGCCCAGCACATTATGCAGCAAGTGTAAGAAAATGGTTAGAGCATACTTTTCCAAACTAGTGGATTGGGAGACAAGGACCAGTTCAGTGGCCTCCTAGAAGTCCATTTTTTCCTATGGGGTCGACTGAAGCAAATTTTTTATCGCACACCTCTAACAGATTCCAACGTTGATCAATTAAAATGCAATAAGAGATGTAATGTCTTTAGATGAGGTTAGAATTACTTGTCCGTTTAAAAACATGTCCTCAATATGGTGGTAATGTGATTGAGTAAATAAATTTTTAAAATTTGTGAATTGTTAATTTGGAATAATTTAATTTGTATAAAATAAATTTAATGATTAAAACTAAATAAAAGTAGGCCGATTTTTCCGAAAATTGGTATTAGAGACTGCCTTTTACTTTTGGAACAAATTTTCCTAGTAACTTATTTCCACATCTCCACAAAGAACCACTGAAAGCTTTCTCAATTTTTTGAACACCCCGTACACGAAATGTAAAATTGTTCTATTCCGATCTTACTTTAAGAACCAGCAAAAATTTTCATCAAGAGTAACTTTTTTCGAGAAAATGAAAAATAAGAAAGTTTTTCCTATTCAACACCTTTTCTGTGGACACACTGTATATTTAAAAGTGTTTCCCCGGTCCTCGAGTTCAATGAAAGCTAGTTGAGAAATTAACCGAACATTTTTCAAGACGATTTCCGTCGACATGCACTTGACATCCTTAGAAACTGTGAAAGGAATGCACTCGGCCAGAACGACGCGCGAGCGAAAAGAACTGGGTGAAGTGCATTTTTCGACAGCGAACTTGTGTCTAACCGAAGAGAATTAAATTAACCGAACTTTACCTGACGCCTTTCATAGAAAGCCTAGATCTCAGAGGCGTATTTACAGCTAGATCTTTGCATTGCTATGAGCTAATACAATATTAATACACCGTCAAATCCTGATACACAAAATGATAACTGTAAAAAAATATTTCGGTTCTGACTTAACCTCTGCTTTGACGAAGATCGTAGATGGACAAAATTTTATTCCCGCATTCGGAGTTTACAGTCTAAATGTCGTGCTGAACATCCATTGTCATCTAGGAGTTCGCGATACTCCCCTCGTTCCGGCAGTAATTGGTTCCAGGTCGCTTCAGTTAATGCGATTCCGTACTTTGAAGAAGTCAACCCCTATGTCTGCATTAAGTGCTCCGAACTACCGGCGTCTTCCTTAGTTGGTGCTGCGAATGCCTTATCCTAAGTGCTTTAGTGCCCGTAACCAATTTCAGAAATTAAAAAAGTTTCAGGATACCTACTTCTTAAATAATGGGGTTAATGTTATATTTGCATCTGTATTTTAAGCAGCGGTATAGAACATGTAATTAACAGTTTTTTTTGCGGAAAAAAAAGGAAAAAAGAGAATATTAATATGCGTGATTTCTAATAGAAAACTTGTTGAGAACTGCTGACTTCAATATAGAATTTACGTATAACGTAGCTCAACTATGTAGGTTTGTACAAGTAAAAGATGCAACTATATCTAGTGGTCACTGCTACTAACTACCTGAGTAAGAGGTCAAAATGACAGAAAGGGACTTGTACTGCAGGTACTATGGAAATATGACCTGTGTCGCCCCTGGGAGAACGAAAGCACAGTTGTACATTACGATATTGCAAAAAACACCTCCTCTGTGGGCTATTTAACCTTACTAGCATTATATTACAACAGCAATACCATTAAAACACAGTTGAAATCGTTGTTTTGCTTCCTTAAATCCAGAAAAGGAGTAAGCACAAGTAAAAGATGTAACTTCACACATCACAGTGCAATATAATCACTTACATCTTTGCTTTCGTTCTCATAGGGGCAGCATTGGTCATGCTTCTGCAGTATCTGCAATACAGGTAACAATTTTTAGGTCTCTTTGTAACTTTTAAGCAGCTAGTAGCTGTGACCACTACATGTAGCACTCAGCTGCATCTA
Source organism: Anoplophora glabripennis (assembly GCF_000390285.2). NCBI lineage: Eukaryota > Metazoa > Arthropoda > Insecta > Coleoptera > Cerambycidae > Anoplophora > Anoplophora glabripennis. Next base: position 58,012 of record NW_019416991.1, on the reverse strand, counting down.
TTACTTGTACTTACTCCTTTCCTAGATATACTGGCCTGTTTGGATATAACAATGACATCGCCCCCGTCAGCTGCGCTAGAAGTCATGCTAAATCTACCACCGCTTCATATAGTGGTGGAAAGAGAAGCATGGTTGGCAGCATACCGATTTAGGAACAATAACGACTGGAGATTCATATTCCAGGATTATGCAAACATCTATGTCGGAACCAACTCTGGGGATGGTATTCGATAAGATGATTCCAAGGATTCACTTGCACAAGCCATTTGAGACTCGAATAGAGGATCAAAACAAGAGAGAGGAAAAGTTTGATAGCCTGGAAAGATGGAGCCTGGTATGGTTTACGGACGGCAGAAAATGGCCAAAGGCATGGGTGCAGGAATATATGAACTCAGACCCAGATGGAGTGCAAGCTACAGTCTGGAGAGGTTTCCCACTGTATTTCAAGCAGAAATTTTCACGATAATGGCGTGTTTAGCAGAGAAGGTACGTAGAGATTATAAATATAAACTCATATTCTCTGACAGTCAAGCAGCAATTAAGGTTTAAGTTCAAAACTTGTGTTAATACAGTCAGATTTTGTAGGGGCAATTACACTGTGTTGGGACTTGCTAGGAAGGGATCCGAAATAGAGTTCATTGGTCTGGAGTCATAACATAAAAAATATTGGGCTTCAATGCCAGGGCAAAGCCATGCAGAAAAGAACGAATGAACTGCTGAATTTGAATAAAATTCGACTCAGGAAAATGACGGGACTTAGAAGGGGACACTATTACTTTAGAAAACATCTATGTACAAGCTGAGACTTGTATACAGTCCGGTCTGCCGAGGATGTTATTCAGCGGATGAAACTTCTCTACATATCCTGGGCGAGTGGATTTGCTAGTAGATTGACGCTCCTGAGAAAACCTTTTCTGGAATTCAAGGAGCTGAAAGAAGTGTCGGCAAGGAAGTTTGACTACTTGCTGAATAGGACTTAACAGTGGGACGTACAACAGGCCTGATAAGGCCGCAGTGCTATGGGACTTAAATAGAACCAAACCACACGTATAAGAAGAATCCAATGCCCGTCGGGGCATATAGCCCGTAGAGTAATTGTTTCCTGCAATATCATTTATTTTCGTCCTGATAGAAGCGAGAACTCTTAAATTCTAACTTTTTATATGATGTAGGAAGAAAATGTTTTAAATAAGCATCTTTTAGGTGATACCTCAAAGAAACTATTCAATATATTTATGGACTCCTCCTGTCTATGCCATTCCTATTTTCACTATTTCTATTTCAATGCACATAAATATTAAACTATTTTCATCACCTTAGAACATGTATACGCCAAAACTAAAACTGTTTTGAGATATTTCCTTAAAATTCCTTAGTTTTACCTGTTTCAGATTTCATTGACATTGCTAACAATATACACCAAATGTTCTAGATGGTCTACCTCGTAGTTTTGACCATAATTACCAACTTAGTGTTCATTCATATTTCTTTTACTTTGGTACCAATGCACGTATGTACTTTTTGCCGCATGTGCACAGAAAAATCGTTTTTAACATTTCCGCTGCCATTTCACTATTCTTTGAAACCTCATTGTTTAATTCATTTAAGATTAACTCTGTATATGTTAAGTGCAGAGACAAAGTAAAAATGGTTTTCCCCATGTACCAAACTTTTAAATAATAGTATTTTTAAAGCATTTACCATAATGGAGAATGTGATAATAACACAGTGCCAAACTACGAGAATATCATTCAAAGGAACATCGTGCGGGGTAAATGCAATGCGCTGGTTTTAGATACTACCCTGAGGATTATCTGGTGACAACCTGTTGAGAACAGCGCCGCTAAGTGGGGCATAGAATTGCGCCGTATTATGTGGCATCTCTAGAGTTGTTCGATGTTGTTTTGGTTGTGCTAACATTGTAATTACTCGTATATTAAGACAAAATATGACAACGGGATGCTTGTGTAGACATTTCCTCCTACAAACATTAATGCATAAAGAACTCAGGATTATATGAAGTTATTATAAGTTTAATTTAAAGATATCTAGATTTCATATCTATACTTGAAGCGACGTGACGTCACAACATGTACTGCAGCACGGAGCGCAGATTGTATAAATAAAGAATGACAAAGAATTTGACGATAATTTACCCTTATAACAGGAAAATAACTAGGTTGTATGTACAGGGCAGCCCATCGAAAACGTACCGCAAGGCATTACAGGGTAGTAAGGAATTTTTCGGCAAAATCCAAAAACAGGTCAAATTTGTTTCTGAGGGGGACAACTTTTGGCTCAAAAAGGATACCAAAATCTTCAACCCCCTAAGTGGGGGTGCTATCCCCTAAATTTTTTCAAATGGGAATGGGGGTCAAGTGGGGGGTCATTAGAAAGGGCTTTTAATTCTCTATACATCGATTCTTACTTTTTGAAAATCGATTCATTATTTTAGAAAATATGCAGCTTTGAAAATACGAACAATATTTTTGACGAGAAATGCGAAAATCGATTTAATTTTACTTCAAAACTTACGGTATTAGTCAAGTAAATGCTGAAAATGTTGTCCGCCAACTTGCATACAATGATACAGGTTGTCTTCAAACCGTTGTCGAACATTCTGGAGCACTTGCGGTGTTACTTCGCGACATACATTAATGATTCGTCCTCGCAGATCTTCCAAGGTATCAGGTGGAGTGCTGTAAACTTTGCTTTTAATGTGCCCCCAGAGAAAGAAATCTAAAGGATTTAAGTCGGGTGACCGAGGGGGCCACTCAATTGCACCTCTTCGTCCTATCCAGCGTCCTGGAAACGTCTCATTTAGGTAATTGCGCACATTGAGCGAGTAATGTGGAGGAGCTCCGTCTTGCTGGAAAATCAGTTCGTGTTCATTGTAAGCAGGGTCGTCCTCTATGATATTTGTTAGAGCTGGGTCGATGACATTTTGTAGTAAATCCAAGTACATATCGCCTGTCAAATTTCCAGGAAGGAAAAAAGGACCTACAATGGAATTTCCAAAAATACCTGCCCATACATTCAACTTCTGGGGGTGTTGGGAGTGTGTCTCATGGAAAATCCTTGGATTGGTATCAGCCCAGTAACGACAATTATGGCGATTCACTAAACCATTCAAGAAGAACGTACACTCGTCCGAAAAACACACATTAAAGAGGAAATTATCGTTTATCGCTCGTTCAGTCATTATTTCGCAAAATTGCAAACGACGATCAAAATCGTCTTCATTTAGCTCTTGCACTAGCCGAATCTTATAAGGATGGAATTTGTATTTTTTTAATATTCGTTGGACACTTGTACGACTCACTCCTGTCGCAGTAGCCAATTGCATTGTACTCAGCGTACTATCCATTGCCACTTGCCCCAATACCGCTATTTCCGTAGGTTCATTTAGTACCGGATTTTCAACCTGCCTCTTTTTGTTATGAACGGAGCCAGTTTCGCGAAATTTGGCCACCAATTCGCGAACAATTTTTCCAGACGCATGTTTCTCAGGATGCCGTTGGTTGAACAGTTCGGCGACCCGATTTCCGCATTCATTGTTTTTGAAAAAAAGCTCAATAATTTCTACTCTTTCTGGAATTGAGTACACCATAATTAATCAATTTAAAAGACTCGGCAGTATTGGTACTCTTCAACTACAAGTCACAAGACAGTTATCTAGCAACTTCTTGTGGCCTATCTAAATACGAAACAAAAAGCGGACAATTTTTTGCTCACCAAAATCAGGCTAAAGAATTCGCAAATCAGAAAAAAAAAACAGCGAATTCTTTTGAAGGAATTTACCAAGCTAATACCGTAAGTTTTGAAGTAAAATTAAATCGATTTTCGCATTTCTCGTCAAAAATATTGTTCGTATTTTCAAAGCTGCATATTTTCTAAAATAATGGATCGATTTTCAAAAAGTAAGAATCGATGTATAGAGAATTAAAAGCCCTTTCTAATGACCCCCCACTTGACCCCCATTCCCATTTAAAAAAATTTGGGGGATGGCACCCCCACTTAGGGGGTTGAAGATTTTGCTATGCTTTTTGCGCCAAAAGTTGTCCCCCTCAGAAGCAAACTTTACCTGTTTTTGGATTTTGCCGAAAAGTTCATTACTACCCTGTAATGCCTTGCGGTACGTTTTCGATGGGCTACCCTGTATAATCGAGCTGTTTGTGAACAATACAGTGCGCAAACAACCAAATCAAACTAGAAAACAATTTGTTGAATCCTTGCAAATGCTACACTGACGCGACGCAGCCAAGTTTTATTTGTAACATATCAGTTCGTGCTCTGATACGATTGGCAGAATATTTTGTTGCTTTTGTACGTGCAGACAGCGAGTGCTGCAATCAAAGGTCTATGTAAACACACTGTTTACTGGTTTGAATATTATTTTTCACCCAAATAAAAATAGTATGATAATACTGAACAGTTTCAGTAATCATTGTATATATATTTTTTTAATTTAGAGCATTAAATTCAGCAGCATCATCGTTTTGGAGAAGTACTTATAAGTCTGCAGTTAAACCAAGCACGAGATTTGCAATTTATGTCATCACATCACAAGCGATTCTAAATATATGCAAAATCCAGTTTTAATACTTCGCAATGCTGGTGCAGATTTGCATTGGATTATGCATAAAATTCCAATCTCTTTTGTGAGATCGTTTCCGTAGACGTTTTGTCCTCTTTGTCGCCGACTCTAAGAACTTTAGATGTGTGTGAAGCGGCTTTAAAGTTTGTTTGAACACTGAACACTTAAAATTTTCTCATAAGAGGAATATCTAGTTACACAAACAATACATATAACGAAAAAAAGGTTATTTCATAATATCGTTATTAGTTTCCTAAATGGGATTCGAACATGTGAGTCCTATCAAATTAGTCATAAAAATAGTGGTCAAATAACGAAAATTCCTACAGAGCTAAATTTTGGTGGAGACCTTGGGTACACCATTAGAAATAAAGTGTCAAAAGTCCCCATCGATCCCATGTGTGCTAAAAAAGTTATTCGAGATCAAAAGTCAAAATTTGAGGTTTTTTGGATTTTTTTCTAAACCGGTAAGTTTTATCAAAAAAGTAGCCCAGACAAAAATTATAGATCTTTCTCTAGATCCATCTACAAAAATGGCCCTTATACTTTTTTTTCTAAGAATCACCATTCCACCACGTTCTACATGATATGTATATGCCACGTATACAGCGTGGTAAAAAGGTTCAGCATAAAATTCATATTTTCGTTAAACAATTTTTTTTCGAAAAACGGTGAGAACCATCGATTTTTATTTGATACAGGGCACCTTGTTATGTGGAAAAATTTTGTTTTCGATAATCCACTTACGGCAGCGATGACATAATTTTTTTTTAAATGACAACGCATATTTTTTTCGTTCGAAATTGATGACAGTGATAATTATCTAAACAACGGTGTGAAAATTTTGATGTCTTACATAACATTTTTTTTTAGAAAAATGCACCTTAAGTTCTTATAAGTGATAATTGTCTACTTACACTATTAATGGCTCCGAAAAGGACAAAGTTGACAAAATTACATTTCAAACGAGTAAAATTACACTAATGTTTGTGTAAGTCTAGCGAAATTGTTCGAATTGCCCACCCTGTACCATTTGGCATTGTCCTAAGCGTGTGTAAACGCCGTCTACACTTCGTTCAAGCATTCCCGGGTCGATTTGATTTATTTCAAAACGAATACGGTTTTTAAGTTCTTCCAAATCACCTGGTCTGTTTGTGTACACACGCGATTTCAAATAGCCCCACAAAAAAAAGTCTAGAGGTGTTAAATCAGGCGAACGCGGAGGCCACTCGATTGTTCCGCGTCGCCCGATCCACCGGCCAGTAAACGTGTTATTCAAGTACTCCCGTACTTGCACTCCATAATGGGGCGGTGCACCATCCTGCTGAAACCAAATTCTTTCCTCAGGAATATCAGGATCCTCGTTGTTCGGGAATAACTCTGCTAAGCTTGGGACCAAATCGAACCGCAGGAAATCCAAATAGCGAGCAGCAGTTAAATTTTCCTCGAAAAAATACGGGCCTAAAATACGACGCCCTATTATTCCCGCCCAAACGTTCACCTTTCGGGGGTGCTGATGATCTACTTCTTGCACCCAGTGCGGGTTTTCCTGAGACCAATACCGGCAGTTATGTCGATGCACCGATCCATTAAGATAAAAAGTAGCCTCGTCAGAAAAAATTATGTTCTTGAGGAAGTCGGGGTCTCCGTTACATCGATGCATTAAATCTTCACAAAAGTGGAGACGGCGGTCTGGGTCGTCCTCAGTCAATGCATGTATCAAGTGACCCTTATAGGGGTGAAATTTCTCTTTTTTGAGAAAGTTCACCACAGTTACATGTGAAATATCATTGTTCAATGCAATCGACCTTGTACTAGAATGAGGGTTGTCCTGGAGCTCCACCAGGATATTCAATCTAGTTTCATCATCTACTCTAGGACGACCCGCACGAGGAGCATCTTTCACACTACCAGTTTCCTCAAACCTTGCCAGTACCCTACTAACCGTAGATTGCGTAATTGGTGGTCTGTCAGGGTACGTTGCATTAAATAATTGGCAAGCTTCTTGATGGGTTCGTAACTTATCGCCGAAACCAATCATCCTCAAAATATCAATTCTTTCGCGTTCACTAAGTTTTGCCATTTCGAATTAAACGATTTCACCAAAGAATGTTAAATCGGTACTGATTTTTAGTCTTCAATATTTCAGGTAATCTACTCCTTTCAAGTAAACATTTCTTTGGATCTTTTTTTTTTAGGAATTTATCGGCAAACTCGAAGACAAAAAGTCGACCTTAATTTGCTACATACTATTTGGATTTTGTGCGGTTGAACTTGGTTCTAAATTTTGCAGTTTAATCAGGATCCTGACAATATCTGATGAATAATTCCGCAAATATTACATAACACCAGTTGCAACTTAAGTTATCTGAAATGCTTTCTGCCGAATAAATTTTTTTCTAAGGCATTTGATCCGTAAACAGCAAATTATTGCATTCAAGAACTTAAGGTGCATTTTTCTAAAAAAAATTGTTATGTAAGACATCGAAATTGTCACACCGTTGTTTAGATAATTATCACTGTCATCAATTTCGAACGAAAAAAATATGCGTTGTCATTTAAAAAAAAAATGTCATCGCTGCCGTAAGTGGATTATCGAAAAAATTTTTTTTCCACATAACAAGGTGCCCTATATCAAATAAAAATCGACGAAAATATGAATTTTATGCAGAACTTTTTTACCACGCTGTATACATAGTCAGGCACTTAATAATTAATGTATAAACTATACTATTCTGAGAATATACACTCAAAAGAAACTCAGTCCCCTCTACACGAATGGCCTTGAATAACATCTGGCTACTCTATTGTAAAAACTTTTGTAAAAAATACACGAAACAAGAAACAAGTACAACTATCTTGCCTTCCTCCAACATCGGCTTCTGCTAATCAATACTTGTATCGAGTATATTATCAAGTTCAGACATGGCTAGGCAATGAACTGAACCCAGAAGACTGGGGTTGGAAATTAACAGATAATACTTTGGAACCGATTCAAACTTTACTCCCACCTGCTCCGGAAAAAACTCCTAAACACTATTTTTTGCAATTGCAATAAAGGTTGTAGTGCTAAATGTGGCTGTAGAAGAGTAGGGTTACTGTCCAATTGAATACAACAGACGAAGATTCATGTGATTTCGATGAAAAGACAGCTGATTCATCTTCATTTGAACAGTTTATGAACATCCAGCAAGAAGAAGAGGAAGAAAAAGAAGAAATCGAAGAAGACATGACTGTTGAAGTCGACTTTGAAGAGTATGAATCAGATTAAAATATCAAAAGAAATCAGAACTGCAGTTAAAGTCAATAACCAATATCAATATCAATAATCATCATGTAGTTAAAAGAGTATTGTCCCTGAAAAATTCCGTCATAACAGTTCGTGAAGTAGGCCTACCGGGGAAACCACGTTAAAAAAACCGCGCCAAAGTCCACTACGTCACAGGTGGTGTGGAAATGTGTGCATATCATGTAGAACACGACTCCTTCAACTATTAGAATCACGATATCTCTTCTGATTCTTAGAAAAAAAAATGTAAGGACCATTTTTGTAGATAATTTTAAGATCTATAATTTTTGTTATCGAAAAAAATCCAAAAAACCTCAAATTTTGACCTTTGACCCAGAATGACTTTTTTAGCACACATGGGATCGATGGGGACTTTTGACACATAATTTCTAATGGTGTACCCAAGGTCTCCACCAAAATTTATTATATTTATCTATTTTGAGCGGACTTATGGCGCAATAAAACTTTTAAAAACAGGTTTTTTTGTCATTTTTCTTGGGAAAAACAGAATATATTAGTTGCAGTTTATACTCGTGTACTTAGTATTGTCAGATTGTGTGGTACATAATTTAATATTCTTCTTCTTTTCCTAGTGGTTGGTTCTGACGAGTCCCATGGCACCGCGGCCTTATCAGTCCTATTGTGTGTCCCACTACTCAGTTCTATTCAGCAAATAGTTTTGTCCGAAATTCGTGCTGGCCAATGTACAGAGCCATTTCGTCCTATCCACGTTTCCGGAAAGTTGTGAAGGTTGCATACAGTGTGCAGCAAAATAAAACTCTCTTTCAACGGTCAAAATAAAAATTAAAATATTTTTATTGAAAACAAGTTAGTGAAAATAAATAAGTGTTGTCGGGGCGAGCGTTTGCTGGAGAGTCTTCTTGGTGTGGAGTCGCTCGCAGGTATAAGTATCTGGTCGTTGGCGCCAATCTGCCGTGCACCTTTCCCTGGAACCCTGGGGCGTCCGGACGGTCACAAAAAATTGATGAATATAGTATAAGTTTGAAATTTCTAATGAAAGTGTTGTTTAGTTATTGGCGCTATTTACCCAACTTTAGGTTGTTTTCCGTTTTCTTAAACTTTCATTTAAAAATTTTGAGAACAAACCATAAAACGGCATTTTTTTGAAATAACGCCGTCTATAGGTTTCCATATTGAGGTAAATGACATTACGCATTCACCACGAGATAAAGCATGAAAAGACCTTTCCAATGAGGTATAACACTATGGGCTTTTGATCAGCCAATCTTTAAAAAATGCATTTTTCTGATCTTCCCCCATCCTTTCTGTCGAGAGATAGAACAAAATGTCAATGACAAAAGTTATGCGCAATGAAACCGGCTAGATTGTGGAAGTCACGTGGAACGTCAGCTAATTAGAGGAGCGCTTCATGCATGTGCACAAGATGCACAGGGTCGACTTACATGTATGATTAATTTACTTAATTTTCTCGAAAACAGAAGCGTTTAGATCATCAGTTGCTTGATAAAAGTTGCCCATTTTCGTGCTCTCTATCACCCTTTTCAAAGAACGCACTTGTATATAGTGTTTTTATATTCTTTCATTTATCTTTGTTGTTACTAACGGTCCAGTACGCCTGGCGCTTAAAGAGTGTTTGTTGCAACGACAGTGTTTTAATTCCCAAAACACCTAAAAGCTGCTGGAATTTGCTAACCTTTGGCATTCGCCCTGACGAGAGTTTCGGAAATTTGCATGACGAAACGAGTCCGTTGGCGAGTTTGACAAATCAATAATGTCCATCCTACGGACACGCAGATATATCCAAACTGAAATATATCGCGACTCCACCCCCTTCCTCGATATTGCTAATCGGGGAAAACTGATGGCATTCCCGGATACCTATCCACGAACGCCTTTCATTAGCACCGCTAACAAATGCTGTTCCTCCGTTTTACATTATCTGCGATGTCGACCGGAAAATTCCTCCTAGATAAATTAAAAAGGACTCCCGAGCCCTTAGGTACCACACGGGGCGCGGAAAATGCCGCTGAATCGGACGAAACGTATCGTAAAATTTATGGGCGGCCACTTGTCTTTACGGCGATAAGGGCAACTGTTTGTAGGTCAGTTTGGGATATAAGTTTAAGTGAAAACTGGTGTCGGGGATTAAGGCAATGGATTGCCGATCGTTTTTACGACATTAAAGAAAAGCTTAAGAGATTTGTAAACGGTTTCAATTTGTCTCGACACGTGCCACACAGTGATGGAATAACAACGAAAAGCTGTTTTTCTTTTAAGTCATTTGTGAAGGATTAGCACCATGAATCAATAAATCATAAAATAATACGTCTTTGTACTTGTTCACTTCTTATTCTTTTTGCAAACTAGGATTTGCTCCGATGTCTACCACACTGTCAAATAATAAGAACGAAACAGTGATTTTTAAACTCAATCGTTAGGTATTAACACCAGGAGTCCAATTCTTGACCACCGTGCCGAATTGATGTTCCTGGACTCTCAGTAACACTCTCAAGAACTGTTTCGATGTTTTGTGTCGAACGACTTGTTGAAGGACTAGAGTGTTTAAAATCAGTAATTGATCCAGTCTCCCTGAATATTTCAATTAATCTCTTCGCAATTAATGAATCACTATTCCGACTATAATTTGTACGAAAATTGCGAACTGTAGCTGACAAACCTTCATTATTTACGCTGTCTTCTTTTTTCGTTGACAACACTTTACCGCACAAATGGCGCAAAATTCAAATCTTGCGTGAATTTTGGGACACCCGATACTTGATTACTTCTTACTCTTCCGACAAACAAGGATATGTTATGGTGTGTGCCACATTGCAAGAAATCTTTCGTGAAGAATTAACTTCGAGAATTAATAATTCACAGTGCCTTTATAAATGACGGAAAAATCAAATAATTGTCCGAAGGGCAAGAAATAATGTTAATACACCTAGACTGTTACAGTATTTCGAACAAAATCCACGAAATCCTATTGTAGGTACACATGTTCGCAAGTGACCCATTTTAAGCATTACGTTAAGAGCGCCAGCAGGGCGACGCCGAACTCACCAGCGTTCCAGGAAGGGTCTACGGCGGACTGGCGCCGGCGACCAGATGCCTACTCATATACCTACGACCGATTCCACACACAGGGACTCTCCAGCGAACATTCGCCCCGTCAATACGTCTTTTTCTATACAACTTAGTTTTCAATAAAATACTTTATTTCTACCGTTGAGAGACCGTTTTATTTTGCTGTACAGCGAAAGCAACCCTCACTATAAACGCTTGTAACGAGTTAAACCACGAAATGTTAATAAACGCAGCCCACAAAGAAGTCAGGCGAAGATTGGATAGGTATGTGTTTTGAAATGAGAGGAGGTCAAGGATTTTATTCTTAATGACATGTATCCACTTTAAACAACGAACATTCAATTGTTTTCCAACGACTACTTGATCCATCCACCGCTAATGTGATTTTTAGGTAACTTTTGAGACTTTTAGGACGATATTGCTTATAACATTTAAACGAGTTTTTAAACACACCATATACGATATTAGCATTAGGAAAGACTTGAACAAATTGTTCCTTACAGGATTGAAAACAGCAAGCGCAAGTTTTTATATAAATCTACAAGAAATAATAAACTAACAAATGGACATAACCTTAAAATATTCATTAATCTTACGGAAAAAAACGTCGAATTTTTAGAGTTCTGTAAAGGACGATATTTTTTTCAACTCAACAGACAAAGATTAATTTGTAGAAAAGCTGGTAAACACTGCTGAATTGTACAAACAATAACCATTAAAAACAATTAAAATTATACGAACGCCTGTGGACTAACGTTTCGTCTAAGGACTTAGTTGGTAATTTTTACTTCAAAAACAAGTAAAAAAAAATTATTGAGCGCCAAAACAAGTTTGGTCACGTGGGAGTCGGGTATTTATGAAGGCACTGTACAACTATTCATCCTTATACATGATCGCTTCTGATCCTTCCCGCAAACAAGGAATTAAATTGTAACGAAATCCCAGCCGGCGCAAAACAAACCAGTGGCGTGTAATTAAAAAACAAAACAATCCGACCTCTACCGGCAGTCCCGGTGCATTTGCTTTATCTCGGGAACGTCTCCGCGGGGCTCGGGTTTGATTAAGTCGCAAAATAATTCCCTTATCGATTCGTACCGCTCAATCTGCCGACCCGACTCCGCTGCACGGTTGATATCTCCAGCCCCCCTGCGATTTCGACGGTCCCGAATGCCGAAACAAGTTGTATTCGGGTGAGTTACGGACGTTTCACGCCAACCTGGGCCTGAATCGAAGGGTGGTTTTTTCGCGTTCTGTTTGCTTATCGCCCGCCCGCTTTTTCAGTTCGCCCTGCCGAGATATGCAAATGAAAAATTGATGCTCGATTTTTCTGGCCGCCCCCCGCTGACTCCGACCGGCTGCGACATTAATAATACTTGCTTCACCTCAGAAATTAGGCGGATGCGGAACGCGGGATTTTGAAAGACGCTAATAAAAAGCGGGATGCACGTGAAAAGGAATGTTTGGAGATAGCTAGATGTGTTAAATGTTTCATACCGTTTCTATGGTGCGATTCACAAATAATGAAAAAATATACAGAATATGCAATAAGTTCATACAAATGGTCGATAGCCGCACGGTTTAAGGCGTCAGTACTTAAATCGATGTGTCGATCTGCCCGGGTTTCGAATCCCGCGGCCGGTAGACCGTAGATTAGCTATGCTTGTACGGAGGATTGGCACCCTCTGTGCCGGTATGGTAGGGTGGAAGAATGTTGGCTTGGGTCAATGTGAGAGATTGACACTGGTTGGCATTTCACCACCCCCCTAATTAATGAGGTTTTCCAGGTTTCCCTCATTCCTGCACTGAATGGTGGTTAGGGCCTACCAACATAAGTCGTTCCTGGGCGCAAAAGCGGCCTGCGTAATAATAATATGCCGCCTCCTCTCCCGCACAAGTCTCCGACTTCTGGGCTAATTCTCGTAGTTAGAATGAGGAGTAGAGAAAAAATACCATGGTGTAAAAAAGAAATCGAAAAAAGTTGAAAATCAATTCAAAAATTATTTAATCGTTGAAACGCATACGGATTTGTTCTCAGACATACAGGTATATGTTGTGAACTTATCCGAAAAAGAAATTGGGAATGCTCGATGTACACGATGAGTCAGAAAGCTGGAGATTCTAGACATCAAAATATTATGTTTGAGCTCATCATGCCCTATACGAATGTCGCTGGTTTAACACCCTGTGTGTTCGAGGTTTAAATTTTATTCCGAAATTTCTCAATAACACCACAGGTCAACATTTGATATAGGGACAATCGTCTGAAGTGCCTATGGTAAATAGGTTTTTTTTGGGTCGCTGATCACAATTCGAGGTCAGTTAAGCTCCATTACATCAGGTTTAAGGTGATTTGAACGTCAAATCTAGAAATGACCTTCAAAAAATCTGGAAAAAATCATACTTCTGTTTTAGAGGTCACTGAACCCGAATCCAAAGTTATTTAAGCTCCATCACGTCAGGTTCAAGGTGATTTGAAAGTTAAATTTAGAAAAAGTTGTGTAAAAAAATTTAAAAAGTGTATTGCAGTGTTTTCGGGGTCACTGAGTTGATCTGGAGGTTATTAAAGGTCTTCAAAGAGTTTCCATTTGTCTACGTATAACTATCTACACTTTTGTATGGAGATATAGTCTCTTTCTTTGATAGTTGATTTGATAGATTTTTTTACTTTCCTTCTACTATTCTGATTAAGAAAGTTAGCATATGAACTATTTCTGTGTTCTGGTTTTTTCAAATTTTCTAAACTCATTTTCAATTTGACCATCAAATGACCTTCTCCCTAAAACTATAATACAAGACAACCGACCCCAAATTTGAAATCAGGGAACCACAAAACCTCCGTAAGCGTTTTTTCAAATCTTTTAATCACCTTTTTTCAGTATCACCTTGAACGTCCTCTGAATGACCTCAGTACAATTGGTAAGTCCTTGTAGACGAAAATAACAGCGAATTCGAACTTAAACAATCCAACACCACTTTTTTACAAAACTTTTCTCGATTTGACCTTCAAATCATCTTGACGTGATGGAGCTTAAATAACCTTGAATTCGCGTTCAGTGACCTCAAAAACATTCAGACGAATTTTTTTAGATTTTTCAGACTGATTTTAACTTTTCTATCCAAAATACTTCATGAATGACCTTGAAATGACCTCTAGGGTGTATCGTAGGGGTAAGTAAACAAACGTCGGATGCGTGATCAGCGACCCAAAAAACCCCTATTTACCATAGTCACTTCTGACGATTGTTCCTGGATCAAATGTTGACCTGTGAATTGAGAAAGTTTTGATAGCATGACTCTGAAAATTGGTAGTGTTGGGTTTTTTGGTGTGGGAATTACGAATTGGAAGTTTATTTTGCTCATTTTGACATTTGATTTTTTGACATTGCTCATAGAGGGCGCTAGTTTCACCGTATTATTTAAATAAATCAAAACATATTTTTTATCTGTTAAGCTATGCGTAAAAAAAGTTTAAAATCTCAAAGAACGTTCAATTCTACATAAAAAATGTACTCTTGTTTAGGTCGCCTAACTTTATCGGTTTCTGAGTTATTTGTATTAAAAATGTATTTTGTGGTGATCTTTTATTCTCAAAAGATGAAAACAACAATAACAATTATTGATATTAGTAATAATAACAAAACTTAAATCAAATGCTGGAAGTGTCTACCACCTACCTAAATATATTTTACTATGCATTCTCTTAAATGTCTCTGAATATTAAACAAAATGTCAATATTATACACCACATCCTTCAAGTTTCACCATACTCAGAGCCCAAAGGGTTTAAGTCTGGACTTCTCGGTAGCCAACTAAATTCACTCCCACGGGCCATCCACCGATGAGGAAAATGTTCATTTAAATACGCGTACTGGCAAGGCAAAATGTGGTGACGCACCGTCGTGCATAAACCACATACTCTCTCTTAAAGCGAGTGGTACATCATGGAGAAGCTCGTTAAATTATGTTGAAGAAAGTTTAAATAATGAGGTCCAATTAGATTGGGTGGTAATTCAAAAGGTCCTATGAAAAAAAAAAAAAAAAACAGAACTTGAACCACACCAAATATTCACCTTAAACTAATCCGTGCTGAAAATGTGTTTTTTTACAGCATGCGGATTTTCGAATTCCACAAATGATTATTGCTCTTCCAATTGAAAACGTCCCGTCTAGTAAATGTCGCCTCATCAGTAAATAGAATCTTATTGAGGAAATCTGGGTTTTCCGTTTGCATGTTTTGTACAATTTGAACAAATTGTAGGCGAGCTGAAAATCATACCGACGAGTATTCATACCGGAATTTTGCGAAATATGAATTAAACAAAGTGAAACAACATCCATTAACACTGCATTGATTCATGGGTCATTTTGGACACTTATGAAACACATGCAAACAATAAGCCATAGTAATAAGAGCATTAAGAAAACCACAGTAATAGTGAATGAATAGGCATACCTTCCTGGAAGGGCGTACGCAAAAATTTCGTCTTCCTGGAAACATGTAAGATTTTTGGTGATATGAATGGCGTACATTGGCAAAGTTCTTGGATACATTCTGGATCATCCTTACTGGTCAGAATACTGTTCGACTGGAAGGGCGTACGCAAAAATTTCGCCTTCCTGGAAACATGTAATTTTTTTGGTGATATGAATGGCGCATATTGGCAAAGTTCTTGGATACATTCTGAATCATCCTTACTGTTCGACTTCTACCTCTACCTTGTGGAGTGAGCCAAGACGCCACGTAAGTACTGTTCGACAAAATAAAAAACCAAAAACAGCGAACCTCCCGTACAAAGCGCCATATCGGGTATCGAAGACCGGAAAGGCACGTAGACGAAGCCCCGCGGAGTTAACACCCTGCCGTAGGAATGTGAGTAATGTCCTGACGGGAGGATTCCTGCCGTTCCCTGAAATATCTGAGCCGATCTCCGCGAAGCGAGGCGAGTCATTACTCAGCCGGGGGAGGGGTGCGGGAAAGGTGGGAGCGGCGGGACGACTCTAATGGAGCGGGTAATTAAAAACCTACTTATTACAATGGGTAACGGGAATCGCGGCTACCGACAAAAAGAGCTGGATTTACGACCGGCTGGGAATTGAAAATCGGTGTTATTTCACAGCGGCCACGGACGCTATCTACTAAAGCGCCGGATAGATAGGGTAGAATCTATTTAAACATTAACCAGTCAGTGTCTGCGGATTCGCTAACGAAATCCTGGCTTGCTTTATGTTTTCTTTATTGCCTTTTTCTTAAGAATGGAAATTGAAACCTCGTTTCGTGTAACAAAGTACAGGGTGGTCCGTTATAATTGCCCCCCCCCCCTCTAACTCGGTTATTATAATAAGATTCTATTTTTTATGGAGTTTATCATGGCGTTCTTAGAATTTTTATAAACTGTCACGTTTTGGATACATGAAAACAAGTAAGGTTTTTTTTTAATGGAACACCCTGTATATTTTTAGATTTTTTGAAACTACGTATTTTTCTTAATCAAATCATACGTATATATCATATAATCCCTTCAGCGGTTCGACCAATATTATTAGACAAATTATATTCTGAACGTAGTATCTCCAATAGTTTTATTTAATCGAGAATGCAATGAGAGCATTATAATGCCTTGTGATGACAATTAAATCTATAATAATATAAAACTGATAAACAACAACTAGTAACTATTTAATTTTAACACAGAATAATCCATATTTTATTAAAATTACTATAAATACTGCCCAAAGGTTTGTCCAGCTTATACTTCTTTTCTAAATTTTGAATACTGTTCTCTATGTATAATTCCTGGATTTACGTTAAGCCTTACTAACGAGCGTTCAAATAAAAACGTGGTCGAAGTTGGCTCTGACACATTGGACGTAGGGAGTAGCTTATAGCGACCAACTTAACCTCATTTCTCAACGAGCTGTATAGCAGCTGTCAGTTTCAATAACGTTAATGACTATATAACTTTATTTTAAAGAATAATCGTGATAACAATAACAAACAATTAAAGGAGCTGCGGAAAG
>NW_019416991.1:0-40025 GCF_000390285.2 Anoplophora glabripennis | reverse complement strand
ATCTACTCCTATTAATTTATATATTAATTATTCAACTGCTTTTGAGCAATTAATAGTATCAATAAACAAGTAGCGTGAGTTTTTATAGTGAGTTATTATAACTCACGCTGGGCTTCTACAATGATAATTCGGTATGTAAATAGTGTACGCAGTAAATTCTTGGAAATTTTTAAGCCGATAAATACGTTCCATTGGTGTAAAATGGAAAGAATTTTTAACAAGTGGAAAGGAATGAATAATTAAAAGATTTTAAAATTATTAAATTGCCAACGCCTCTCAGTAGGCGGAACTGTCAATTATTATCATTGAGGGGACTAATGTCATTTGATATTTTAACAAAATAATTTTGACGTTTTCAAATCAATTTCTAATAATAGTCCTAAAAAAGATGAATTTAGATAGCGAAGATGAGTTATTATGTACACCTCCAGAAATAAGAGAAGTAGCTAATAATGCAATACAGAATTTATTACCAGAAAAATCAAAAAACAAGTATAAAGGTGTATATAAAAATTTTCAAGATTGGTGTAGCAATAAAAACGTTAACTCGTTTACAGAAAATGTAGTCGTAGATAAAGTATAGTATTCAACTTGCGGTAATGGTCATAACTCACTTGATGAATTACAGCACTCGCCTGCGGCTCGTGCTGCAAACTTCATCTGCGTGAGTTATGACCTGCATTACCGCTCGTTAAATAATATACTATTAAAATTTCCTCTAGGCTACCATGTCGTTTATAAACAATTTATTTTAAATACTCCCAAAAAAAATAATCTAAAAGGAAAACATCTGGACTGTTTTCAGCCCAGCTTATTGTTTCTTGTCTTCCAATCCAATCATAGTCTCTTCTGTACTTAAAAAACGTACCTACTCTTTATTAATCTTTTTCTACTTACTTTAAAGCTTTAAAAAAAATCGAAAAACACATAAAATTCACCAAAGTATCTTAGGTATAACGTTAATCGTTTTAGTTCCAATTCATTCTTTGTTAAATTATTTTGAAAAATGGTTGTCCATTTAAGCGAAAAACAGAGAATTGAAATTGTAATTATGATTGGACGGGGAGATAAAATCCGTAGTCAACAGGAGGTATGTGACTTATTTCGAGCTACAATAAGTAAAGTATCCAAAAAGTTTGAAGAAACCGGAAGTATGTATAAAAGATTTACCGGGATCAGGAAAGTGAAGAACGATAAGCGAAAATGACCGTCAAAAGGTGATGCTCGCCGTTCCTGAAAATCCTCGGCCATCCATTAGATCTATCTCAGCCAACTTCAACTTGTCGAAGTTCTCAATTCACAGAACTCTGAAATCTCAAAAGTGGCATCCTTACAACGTTAACGTCTTACAAGAACAATGGGCAGATGTCACAAACAGAAGATTACAGATTTGCGAGGAAATTAGAAATTTATTTAAAAGACAACCCAACTTAAAAAATCACTTAATTTTCACTGACGAAGCAACTTTTTGTTTAAACGGAACCGTGAACAGGCAAAATACCAGGTTTTGGAGTCGAGAAAATCCGCATTGGATGCATGTGAAACATACACAACAGCCGGAAAAAGTGAATGTTTGGGCTGGAATAGCAGGAAATCGCATACTGGGACCTTATTGCTTTAAGGACAATTTGACAGGCGTCATTTATTTGGATTTTGTGCGTTTTCAGCTGATTCCAGCTCTGGAATTAATTTTTCCTAATACTAATGAGCACGATATGCCTGCTGGAGATGTCTGGTTCCAACAAGATGGTGCCCCTTCAAATTTTCGCCTCGATGTAAGAAATTACCATAATGAAGTTTTCCCAAATCGATGGATAGGCAGAAGAGGGCCGCTTGAATGGCCATCACGCTCACCTGACTTAACCCCACTAGATTTTTTTGTGGGGTTATCCAAAAAGCATGTGAACAGACCAGACACTATCGAAGGATAGAAAAAAAGTTCGGAACATAATACCAAATGTTATTCAAAATGTAACTGATAACTTTGAACACCGAATTGGGCATTGTGCAATGGTTAATGGGGGCCACTTTGAACATTTGGTGTAATAAAGTAAAAAGCAGTACTAAATTATTGTTTTCATTTAATTCCTGCATTTTTTTGGCAACTATGACAAAAAACTAGGTATAACCTGATATCGCTGAATTCGCCTTTGGAAGAACTATCTATAGACTAGGCGGTATCTGTTTTGGTTTGGGTGAATCGTATATCCACGGAAATTTAATTACAAACATTTTTTTCCTTTTCCATTTTCGCCTAAAATCAACTCTTGAAAAGATACATAATTAAATAGGAAGAAAAATATGACATTTTTCGAATTTTTTTAACATATCGTGCCGCCAAAAGTTAAGCCCACGTTTTTTTTATGCGCATAGAAAAATTTTCATTTCTAGTGATATTTGAAAGCCAAAAAGCCAAAAATCTCCGTGGATATACCATTCACCCAAATATGGCTTTTTGAAACAGATACCGTCTCGACTAAAATTTATACTATAACATATAGAACGTCCTATTAAAAAAATGTCGGTAATGTTATAGGTCTGTCAAACATAGCTCAAAAAAATGGAAAATATTGCGGAAAAGTAATAATTTCTATTTACTAATTCATTTTAAATTTCAACTGGAAAAAAATGAATTTTGTTCCATCAGTGTATATCTGTTTCTTCTGAAGCTTTGAATATGGCTTTGAATATATTTTAATAGTATAGTCATTCCGAAGTCAGTTGAACATGTAAAAAAACGCCTGGAAATAAAATTTAATGAGTTTCGTAGGCGTCCCTAAAAAAGTTTTCTGCTAAAGGTAAAAAAATTTTCTATTATATGTTCATTTGGCCAACAACATATTTTAATTATTTATGTCCTCAAACAATGTTATTATATTGACGGTAAATATCGTTTTGTTCCATTTCAAAAGGTCTTCAAAATGCCATGTTGTAATAATAGTAGTAAACAAAATATCCCTCTTATTTCTCCTTTTCGCAATTGTAATATGAATGATTAACAGAATGGTGCCTATAATAAATTAAAATTATCTGAATCACACCAAATTCCGCATTGCTGCACTGCACTGCCAGGGTAGTTGTCGGCAACTCAAATTTATGACGCAGTCAACCAGAGCAAGTCTGGTGAACGATGTTTACCCGCACGCGCATTCTTCAACTGGGCGTATACATTTCTACCACCTGCACGTTTAGTTCGACCAGACCTGTATGTGGGTATGGTTAAATAAATATGGGAACAAGTTTTTCAAATATTTCAATGCCGAGTTGCTGCGTAGCGACCGAGCCTGGTACATACTGTCAAGTCGTTGGTTCTTCAACTGAAATCAACTGAAATCGGAAAACTATAAAATAAAAATAAATTCGCAGAAATATTAAATACATGTTTTTAATGTTAATTTTCCTATTTTTATTTTATGCTAAAATTTTATGAAATAGGCAACCACGAATAATCTATTTTCAGACTTACGAGTATTTTATGCCAATATAACGATAATACATTCTTTAGTTTAGACAAAACAATTTCCTGACCAAATTATCGAACCCCAGAAATTTGAACCTCCCGTCTATCAACCTCCACGCAGTTGACTTGGTTAACCGTCTCGTTGAATTAGATACTAATCTGGAATATATCCCGCAAAACAACATATCACCTCGGCTAAACCTCGCGTATAGCGATATAACCCCAAATTATGTAACCAGGGCTACACACACACATAGTCATATTATACCTCTCGGCACTTTCATTAAGAGCAAACACCTCGAAAGGAAATTAGCAAGAATTAACAGGGATGTCGTTTACAAAGAGGCGTCAAGTGGGTTAAGGGGTAGACAAACGTATACCTAGAGAAGTACTAGTGGACGCAATTACAATATATTTATCGACAATAAATTTGAAATTACGTCAGTGTGCGAAATAGTAGTGTTGCCAGATTGTAATTTTTCTCAGGATATTCCAGAAGATTAATTAAAATACGTGCAGAGCTTTCATAAATGTTTACCAGCTGCGTGACTCCCGAGCTTAGGCAACCAATATTGCACGATACTGGCAACGAAAATTCCCTAAATCTTGGCGTCACCAATCTTAATGACTCGTTTACAATGAACAATGACAAATTGTTACGCCTACGCTACAGATAATGCGCTCGCTGTTTCGTTGAATAGTATCTCGTGAAAAATTATACTAATCTCAGTCGGTGAAACAGAAAGTTGTGTTGCCAACATGAAGGAAATAAAATTACTGTTCCAAACAAAAAATTGCTGGTCACGTGGCTTGTAATCATTTATGAAGGCTCCGTGTAAAGGATACTGTATTATTATTTCTATTTAAGAAGTAAATTAAATTGCTCCTTGCTCCTTGTTATTAATTTGATCTAGAAAAATATTTAATTCCTCAAGGGTAAAAAGCACACTTGTAAAAATATGGTGTACATATCTCCACCAAATGATAGATTATTTTATTTGAATTATATTATTATTAATATTAATATCGTTTTCTTTAGAAAAATTCATAAAAATATTACTTAAAATTGTTGATGATGGTGACCCCATTGATACTTATGCAGATGACCTCATATGCTGATTAGTGTAAAATTCAAAGGCACTCAAGTATGCAAACAGCCCTAAGCACTACTGAAAAGTGGTGTGAGGACCATGCTCTGTCAGTCAACCCCAGGAAGACGGAGATGGTTCTCTTCACGAGAAAGAGAAAACTGGGGCCAATAAAGGCACCAACTCTCCTAAACACTACACTAAGCTTTGCATCTGATGTGAAATACCATGCAAAGCTAACATGGAATCTTCATTTTGAAAGAACATTAAAAAAGACGTACATATCCTACGAGCAGTGCCGCAGAACCGTTGGCAAAACCTGGGGAATGAAACCAAAAGTGGTTATGTGGATATACACTGCTATCGTTAGACCTATGTTAGCCTACGGGGCTGTCGTATGGTGGTCGAAATCCCAGCAGACGACAGCTAAACAAAAGCTCAGCCAAGTACAAAGGATTGCCTG
This sequence comes from Anoplophora glabripennis, assembly GCF_000390285.2. NCBI lineage: Eukaryota > Metazoa > Arthropoda > Insecta > Coleoptera > Cerambycidae > Anoplophora > Anoplophora glabripennis. The sequence goes on along the minus strand of NW_019416991.1, from coordinate 35,014 downwards.
TCTGAGCATAACCGGAGCTATGCGAACAACACCCACCATAGCAATGGAGGTAAAACTGCGTCTGCCACCACTGGATATCTATTTAAGAGAAGTGGCCTTGACCATCATGCTTCGCCTCAAGAACGTTTATTTTGAACCGGATGTAGGTATGGAGAAGTTAGGAGTCGCCTATAGAACGGGGTGGTCAGGAAGATGTCTCTTCTGCAGGCAGACACTGACAGTATTTCTCCTGGGTTTGCGTTCGACAAACCCTACACCGTACTCGCACTCACAGACGGATCAAAAAGGAAGGAAGATGCAGGATGTGGAATATATTCCAGATCCTTGCATTTCCGATATCAGTGCGCAATGGATAGGCATGCTACCGTGCTACGACACAATGCGTACAATTTTGGACAAGATAAAATACAATGAGCATCAATGGAAAATTTGGGGCGATCTAAAGGTTGAGAAATAAATTAATTTTACTTAATTTCGAAATAGATATTAATTGATTTACATATTCATTACAGGTTATTGGTCTATTGGTTGAGATGCAATCTGGATTCACGAAATTTTGCTGTTTTTTGTGTCTGTAGGACAGCCGTGCAGTTGATATCATTATGTGAGGAAGGTGTGGCCGAGACGTACCCATTATGAGCCAAGACAACAAAATGTGTCCTCTATACCACTTGTGAACCCACAGGACGTTTTATTGCCAGCTCTTCATATTAAAGAAGAACTTTGTCAAAGCGCTCAATCGCGAAGGACCGGCTTTCCAGTATTTAATCAAGTTGTTTCCAAAACTGTCATACGCAAAAATCAAAGAAGGAATATTTGTCGGACCTGATATTCGAAAACTAATGGCTAATGCAAAGTTTACAAAATGTTTAACGCCTGATAAAGCAGCAGCATGGGTATCGTTTAAAAGTGTTGTTCACAACTTTCTCGGTAACCACAAATCACCGGATTACAAACAAGTAATCGACAATTGTTTGAAGAATTACCACAAGATTGGAGCTCGAATGTCTCTCAAGATACATTTTCTGCATTCACATCTTGATTTTTTCCCACAAAACTTGGGCGACACGAGCGACGAGCAAGGAGAGCGGCTACATCAAGATATAGCGAAAATCGAAAGGCGATACCAAGGATTTTGGGACGAAGGCATGATGAGCGACTACTGTTGGACCCTAAAGCGTGAAACAGATCCCAAGCAATATAAAAGACTCAGTTCAACCTCTGTTCATTTCTGATTTATACTTTTTAATTCAATAAATGGCCGTTAATGGTCAAAAATAGTAAAATAATGAATTTATTGAATATTTCGAAAACTAGAACCAATTTTAAAAAACGGGCTGCTGATTTGGATTCAGCTCCCGAATTTACCTTATAAACAGCTTTTGGTTGCTCAGGTCCAAAACCGTGTATACTTGTGTTATTATTAGATTTTCGTTAAAGAAGTATGATACAATTTTAATACTATAAAATAAATAGCTTTATTTGCTATTACAATAAAATCAAAACTATCGGCAAAAAACTTGTGTTTAACTTGGCAGTAAAGTAGATTTAATGTCTCGTTTATTAAATACCAGCCGTGGCATTAAATCTTGTACTTTACTGCCTAGTTAAACAAATAGTGAAAGTGTCATTTTGACGCTTAGGGGACAAAATTAACACTTCAACATTTTATGAAATTACTTATCGAATTCAAGCGTTACTTCAGTATTCGACACATGTTCCCAGGCCTATTCTGCAGCACATGTGCATGTACATAACGCAATAAATCCAGTTCTATTTCGTCCCGCTCACCAAGCCTTTGTAGGATGACAAATTCGATGTTAATTGCAAAAAGATCTTTCGCGTCAGCGTCAGGCTTTTTTTGTTCAATTACGTCCCCTCAAAGACGGGCGCAGCGCGTTCTGTTTATGCTCTTAATTGCCCCAACCAATTACGCTCGGACAAAAAAGTGTTGTAAAATAGAACAGATGCTAGTTTAACTGCTGCACGACATAGTTAACCAATCGTTAGAATGCGGCGGTTTTTAACCTCAAAGTCTATAAATAAACATCCATTATCCAGAGGGCATTGCATCCAGCGTTAGTTGCGCCAGATCGTCTATTTTTTTTTAGAATCGCCTCGCCCACTTGTCGCGGGTACTGTGCGAAACAAAAACGATCCTATTTCAATTGCTCTTTTTTCAAAAAAACAAACCAGTGTAGGCGATGCGAAATAATTGCGATATAATTAAAACGATGTTTTTTTAACGAACCGTTCGGCGACAATTCCGATTAATATAAATCAACATTTTTCCCCGGCGATATTTTTTTTCGGTTCGATAAACCCACCGCGCTTTTTACGGGCGTTTTCTTGCAAGACAAACAAAATCCGGCTCGACGCCTGCTGCGAATTGTTTCCTATTAATTTCTCTTCTTTAAACGTCTAAGGCGGCGTTCTTACTCTCGCTTGTCGGCAGCGTCCATGAATATTTATAAGTAAAAAACAAATTATATCCGATCCTGCAGTCCCTGTTTTTGCCTGCGCCAGGGAAGATTAGTGAAAATACAGTCCCCGCGATTTGCTACGTTGAAAATAATATATATTTCTCACAATGTATTCTCCTTGAGGGTGGTTTGGTTAATGTACATCTACAGATGGTAGAGATACAGGATTAGACATACAAAGACTTGATGTGACGAATACACTATGGAATGATTACGTTTGAACACTACTAACCTAATCTGCTTTCCAAATTCAGATACACTCCTGGAAAAAAATTAAAGAAACAAAAAATGTTCATGAATTTTTTAGTGATTTATCGAAAGGAAAGCATTTTGAAACTTAAGTTGCTAGGTTGAACATCTTTAGACAACAATTGTTTAGTGAGGACTTAAAAGAAATATATTGAGAAAAAAAAATCCAAAACTTTTTTGTTTTTTAGAAAAACGGTTTGATGGATCAACTTGTCAATTTACAGGGTTATTATGAGTATATTGAGCTGTAAAAAATCTGTCTCAAAATTAGTATTTTCATAAGTATTCGTAAATTAGCGATAGATTTTCTAAAAAACTGTAGTCACTTTTTGCACTTTTTGATGTCAAGGATGAAAAAATTTTATTCGAAAAGCATAATAAGTCCTTGTAAGGAGTTTAATCAAGTTTTCAAAACTGCACTTGGATTTACTGTGCAATAATTTCTTGCAAAGATATCGATGAATAAGACAAAAGTGTCATTTTTCATTCAACCATCGATATCTCGGCAACCAATAGTAGCACAGAGAACTTTCAAAAATCAAATTGAACCTGAATATATAAGATAACTATCCTCTTTACTGACTGAGTTTGAAAAAAGTACATGGACAGTTCTAAAGAAAATAAAAAACTTGGAAAATCGAGGTATTTCTTGGTAACCGTGGCTCAAATTTTTTTTTTGTCAAAGATCTTGAAACTAGAGACTTAAAGCTTCAAAATTATTTTTTTATTATCTCGAATCGACCATTTTTCACAAAGATACAGCCTTTCGAAAATCACTAAAAACTTCATGAACATTTTTTGGTCTTTTAATTTTTTCCAGTAGTGTATGTAAAGTACTAATTATAATGTTTTGCCAAAGATTACTTTATGGAGAGGAGTTAAATATACACTTTTTTAACTCTAGTTAAATACTCAAACTGACAAACTGTTAAAAAAATATAATTTATTGAGTAATTTTAGCATTCAGGTAAATAGTTTTCTATAAATAAATTCTTTGACACTAAAATGAGGGAAATAAAACAAGAAAAGCTTTCGATTAACACATGGTTATTTCAACATTGAAAGTTAGAAAAATATAATTTGGAATAACTCACACACTTGATTTTAACAAAACAAAAATAAGTAAGTCGCATTAATTCATCACTTTCGAGCAAAAGGTTTTACAACATACTAAATTCAAAAAAGGTTTTAAAATCGTTTTGTCCAGGTTTTATTACATTTGATTGAATAAAAAATCGTAAAACAAGATAGGACGAAATGGCCCTGTACATTGGCCAGCACGAAGTCCGGATATGAACCCTCTGGACTTTTTTATTTGGGGTGTATGAATCAAAATGTGTACCGAACGCCTATTATCGATGAAGCAGATCTTCAACAACATATTTTTGCTGCAGCTAATGAAATTCGACAAATGCCAGGAGCATTTGCACGTATGCGGACTAATTTTGACCATCGTTTGGAAGCATGTTTATTGGCATAAGGAAACAACTTTCAACAATTTTTGTATAGCATATCGTCGATTTCAGCATTTCCGAACACAAAATGTAAACCGTCAAAACCGCCATTAGCGCTTTCGCACTGCGGCGCGCGGCATCTTCGATATCAAGGGTACAGCTGGCTGCTGCACCAGGGACGACACCTTCATGTGAATATGCTTTATTCAATTTCAAACGTAATGTTTTAGACGATCAGTTGCTTAATAAAAGTTGCTTATTTTCCCTCTATCACCCTTTTCAAGGAACGCACTTATTTCAGAAACACCCTGTATAGATAGAAAGGATTTAGACATGTATAACTACAAAGTTAACATTGGAATTTATAACACAATGATTTTATTTCTAAAAAATTGTGACATTCATGTCGTGTAAACAGTGGATGTTACAACCTGGTTTTTTAAGTTTAAAATAACAAAAAAATTGACGAGATTTTCCGCACTTCTATAAATTTATGATGCCACCAGCCCTTAAAGCAACTGGTGGCATCAAAAGTGAATAGTCCAATAGGCAGTGCCGTAACAAGGTCTAGGCAGAGTAGGCACACGCCTATGGGCGCAAACTGCTAAGGGCGCATGGAAAGGAGTTGAACACAAAAATTTAAAAAATATTTTTGAAAAAACATTCTGGGAATTTTGTAAAATCCTTATAGTTTCTGAGAAAAAAAATTTTGAAGTAGTATTTTCAACCTTCAACTATTGTAGTCTCTAGCGTCATTCGCGTTGTAGGCTGTGCACAATACGTTCTCTCTCCACGAGGCCTCCGAATACTGAAATGCGATAGTGTTTACGTTAGTTTTTTAAGTACCAACAATGGTTTACGTGTATAGCAACTGGGGAATTGATGGGTGAAGCAAGACGGGAGCAAATGTGTTTACACGTCGTTGGGCAAAATTTTGAACAGTCGTTGTAATTACTTTATTAACTAAAATCACAAATTAATTGTATTAATTAATAATAACAATAGAGGCAAAAGCAGTTGAATTTGTTGACGTAAAATAGATGTTATAAAATTTTATTTATTTCTTTCCTTTCTTTTTTTACTCTTCTCATTTTTTCGTATACTTAATGATTTACGAGCAAAAAAAATAAATTATTTTTCCTTGCCAATTAGTATAACAGTTACCAAAAATGATCGTCATTTTTGACTTGATTTTTGAAAAAAATTTTTTTTTTATCAATAGGAAAAGCTATGCAAATATAAACAAAAAATTTAATAAAAAAAAATGAAAGCTAAATTTTCGGGCCATTTTGAGATTTGAATTTTTTATCAAGGGGGCTCAAATCGAAAAAATGTATGTAAGTACTCCCCTAAAATTACTTTTTAAACACCTCCTTAAAATGTTTGCACCTCATTATGAAACACCCTGTATATTAAGTGAAACAATTTATTATGTTTTATTTTTGTGTTTATTACATTTTTAAAAATAAAATGTTTATTTTTAGGGGCGCAAAATTAAAAGCTCGCCTCTAGTAAAATTTCTTCTAGTTACGGCACTGCCAATAGGAAAGGGAAATATTCGTAAGGGTTAAGAGATGTTTTTTCAATAACATGTTCAGAATTGACTTAGTAAAGGGTTTTTCAATAAGGGCGGGTCGATGTTGATATGGAGTAAAACAAGTTGTGTGTGAGATATCAACGGAATTCTTTTTTTATTTGAAAGGTCTATGTATGCCATTATGTATGGAGTATGACATCGTTCAAATGTCCGCCGCAGCTCCGCATGGTAGCATGGATCCAAGAGGTCCAATTTTGAATGACTTTGCCGCATAGATCCGGCTGAATTTGAGCTATGGCCTGGGTTATGTTGACTTTGAGGGCATCGATCGATTGCGGCTTATTGGCATAGACCTGCGACTTCAGAAAACTCCACAAGAAAAAATCAAGCATGGTCAAATCGCACGATCTTGGTGGCTAATTCACGTTACCACTGCGAGAGATAACCATACCCTCAAATCGTTCATGCAGAATACCCATTGAGACAGTCGCTGTGTGGCACGTAGCGCCGTCCTGTTGGAACCACATGTCGTCCACTTCCATATCGTTATTGATCTGTAACGCACGCCGTTGACCGTGATGGCCTCAACAACGTTGTTTTCGAAGAAAAACGGACCAATAATGCTGCCGGCCCAAAATCCGCACCAAACAGTAACTTTTTGTGGATGCATTGCCACCTGGTCAACCTCGTGTGGGTTGGTGTCGTCCCAAATACGTCAATTTTGCTTGTTAACATAGCCATTATCCAGTGGCGGCCCGTCGGTTTGAATACAGGGGGGGCGCATTTTAAAAATGTTAAGGAATTTGAAGGTCATTGTGTTTTGCAAGTACCCCAAAATGAATACTGTCAGTGTGTACAGTAGCTACTTAGATACAATGCGAGAAATAAAATTCCAACGTGTGGGGGCTGAAGTGGATAATCGATCAACCAACCCAGTTAGGATATAATTATGTAGATTACTGTAATAGTTTATTCTGTATAGTTTTTGAAGTTCCTTTAAAAACATGGGCATCACTAAGATGTTTATCTAAAACGGGATCAATTTTTGCACTATAGTCTATCAGTTCTAAAAATACCCCTTTGTTTACCGAGTCACTTTTTTTATTATGTCCACGAAGAGAAAGGTTACATGTACCACATAGTTTTAAGATATTTAAAATTTTTGAAAGAAGCAATCGATTTTTCTTAACTGTTTCGTTATGACTATTTACTATTTATTTGTTCTGCATAAGCACTATTTAAACAAGAAGCAATATTTACTCTTCCTAAAAGTAAAAAACTCACCAACTTATTTTTGTGTTTAGGAGAATTTTCATGTTTCTTAATTTTAATTTCTAAATGTTTCAAGTCAGAAACTTCAGTTTTCGTCCAGTTTTCTTCGCCTCCTCCAAACAATAAACATACAAAACAAAAAAATCTATTTGTTTGGTCACAACCACACAACCACAGGGTCTTATCATAAATGTTTTTATCAAATTTGCGAAAGCCGGCCCACTTTTTGCACTCTTTCTGCACCTCAACTAAATTCAACACTGGCGTTGGACGTCCGTTATTTTTCAATTCAACTTTTTCCTCTAAACTTAAATTACTAATAACAAGTTTTTTTATTTCACAAACCTTCATTTTAAACTTAAACTTATAAAATATAATGTCTTAAAAAGCGCCAAATCAAAAACAAAACACATATAACCACACTTCAGTGATACGGGTTACTGCCTCATGGAGCCCCAAAACAAAACGCGCGGGCGCGCGAGCCTATCGTCGTCTATCCCCTCCACGTGCCAATTCGTCCAATTATATGTAAAAATATGCTCGCACGATGGACTCAGATTTCACGGTCCGCGATGGAGTGGGGATTGCGCGCGCGGTTAAACATAACTCTTTGGTACGATCATAGATGGCAGATGGCATTAATCTGAACTACGTTCACGGAGTACATGCACTTTATGCAACCAACCTAACATCCAAGAGATATTGAATGCAAGCTATTTAGATTTCTTATTGATTTAAATAAATACATTATTTTAAGTTTATAGTTTGAAAATATCTGGGGGGGCGGAGTCCAGAGTCCTCCTTCACGAGCCGCCACTGCCATTATCAAAAAATGCGCCTTGTCGCTAAAGATGATTTTTCGGCCAAAATTGGGGTCCTCTTCCAAACGTTCCGAAGCCCAGCCAGCGAACTAACGGCGTTGTCTATGGTCATTAACTTGTAACTCTTGGGTCAGTTGGATCTTGTACGAGTGCAGGCCCAAGTCCCGACGCAAAATTCGCCAAGTTGAAGTCCGCGAAAGTCCGAGTTCTTGTACACGGCAAGGAATAGACTGCCTCGGGTTCTTCTGCACACTTTCACGGACAGCAGTGATGTTCTCGGCCGATCTGGCGTTCCTTTGACGTACGGGTGTTGGTTGATTGTTTACCGAACGGGTCGTCTCGAATTGGCCACCAAACGTTGAAGAGTTAACTTTGAAAGGCCACCGCGTCTCCCGTAAAATGGGCGCAACGTTTGCACTAACGACCGCTCATTTTGATAATAAAATTTTATCATTTGGACGTGCTGTTGAATCTTGTAACTTGACATGATGATTTGGCATCAGTGACTGAATAATAAGCAACATATTTGACAGATGCCGAAAAAAAAAAAACATAGCCGCCATAGACTGTCAACATCGACCCGCCCTAATTGGAAAACCCTTTATATCATGGACACATTCAGTAGTAACTATGTACTTATTTACTCAAATATGGTACTCTTGTTGCGAATCATTTGGAGCTTGGAGATTTTGCTGCTTTTCTACACAAACATAAATATTAAATTATTTCTTGATTAATAATAATTACAATTTCGTGAAATTATCTTTTACTGCAAAATTGCTACTAAAAAAGCAATTATTATAAGTTTATTCTTTTAAAGCTCCTAGCTGCCTTACTTTGAACCCTTTTCTTACTTTTATGAGTATTATCACCCCCGGAATCCTTTACAACTTTTTTTTTAACTTTTGGAGAAGAAAATCGTACAACTCCTTGTAGGCGGGACTGGTACCTGGCACGACACGTGGATAAGAATGCAGCCTTAAATTTAGGTCGCACGTGAAGTTGACAAACGGGTAGGAGGTAGCGGGCCACATTAGACTAATGCTCCTTCATCGCGATGTGAAAGGGTGACTTGTGAGTCGTTCCGAAGAATTGCGGCTTTCCGAAAACGCCCTTTCGAAATCTACGATTCGATTGTTGCACTCGAATGCGAAATGAGGATAAGCGTTCGCCTCCGCAGATCAGAATAATTCACAGCGTTCCAAATTACGCAGGCGCACAAAATAAAAAATAGTGGAGGGTGGTCTGGAGACTCTACCAGGCTTTTTGTTTTACATGTATTTTTTTATGCGCTGGACGCAGGATTTGAGTAAATCGCTAAAATTTGGTGGAAATCCCGAAAGATCGTGGAAAAGACAATTACTGGGTAGCAGCCATGTTTTGAAAGAGTTGTTTGGACCATCTTACGTATTTCAATGCGCTGAAAACTGTCTTTATGGCCATCCGTAATAGAGTTATTTGAGAAAAATCACCAGAAAAATTACAAAATATCGCTAAAAAAACACCTTTCGTTCTTTATTTTTTGGATTTTTTGCTACCTGTGAAAAAATTTTAAAGAATTTGTAAAAATAAACCCTTCCGCCAAATGGATCAGTCAAGGATTATTTTTATGAAAATAGTTTTGCCTAACCAAAAAACACACTGAAAAAAAGCAGACAAATAGAAAATCAAAACACATCAGTTAATATCAGACACTTTCAAAAAGTCGTTAACGTTTCTAAAATCCACTGTTTTCGTCTTCTGTACTTTTTTGACTTTTCGTTTTAATAGCTTGACAGTTTAAATTTGTTTCCTTTTGTCTGCTTCCATAGCTAGAGATATTTATTCTATTATCTTATTTATTATTTTTCTATTATTTATTACTTCATCCTTTAGAATCTGTAGCCGGTAAGAATCCAAGTTCACAGAATAATTTGAGACACATCTTTCACCATTCAACAAAATAATCGCACTCTCTTTTAATTTTCTTTTAACGGCATTATCTTCCTTTTCCAAAATTTTAGCCGAGCCTCATATAACCGTTTTCCCAAGCATGTTCGCAAATTTTAGATTTCTCAAATTCTCGTTTTTTATTGTAATTTTTGTGTTCATCTATTCTTACGATACAAACATATCTAACTTAATTAATGAAGGAAATTATACAAATTAAATAAAGACGCAACTAAATCAATAGAAAATAAAAATAGTACATTATATAAATACAAATAAGAATTTTCAGACAAAGACAATGAGAGAAACGTTTTATATCCGCATTATACTAAACCACCACACTTTTATGGTTTACCAAAAATTCATAAACCTGATAATCCTTTAAGACCAATAGTTTCTTCCACTAATTCGTCTTGTAATAAGTTGGCAAAATATTTATTGAGTATTATTAAACCTATATTTGGATATTCTGACTCATATCTTAAAAATAGTAGTCTTTTGAAAAAACTTTTTTAAATAATTTTAATACTAGTCATTTAATGGTTAGTTTTGATGTTGTCAGTCTATTCACTAATGTACCAGTAGATAAAACATTGATTATATTATTATCAAAAATAAATTAGAAAACGACAGTAATTTGGCAAGTAGAACCAACTTAGATATATGATGTATAATGGAATTATTAAGTTAATGTAGAAAAACTACATATTGTAATGAATTGTATCAACAAGATTTCGGAATGGTAATAGGGTCTTCATTATCACCAAAGTTAAGTAATATTTTTGTATTGAGTATTTTGAAAAAAACTATGTTAACAATTTATGGCCTTTTACCACTGAGGAATTAAATATATTTCTAGATAATATTAATAACAAGGAACCAACAATTACATTTACTTTGGAAATGGAGAGCAATAATTCAATACTCTTTTTAGATATTTTAATTAGAAAGAATGACAATTATTTAGAAACAAGTGTTTATAGAAAACCAACTCGCACTAACAGATATCTCAATTTTAATTCAAATCGTCATACTGATATAAAGAAAGATGTAGTTAAATGTTTGTATGATAGAGCCAAATTGATTTCTTCAAAAGATGAAATTTTTAATAATAAGTTAAAATTAATAAAGAATGCATTAATAAATAATTAAAACCCTGAGAAATTTGTTAGACAACGAAGAGAAATAACATCTACAATAAAAATTTCATATACAACGTGATTCACAACTTATCCAAAAAAGTTTGGTAATAGATGCAGCATGAGAAATGGAGTCAATGTCGTAAAAAAATTTTTGTAAAATCCTTATAGTTTCCGAAAAAAAAAATATTGAAGTTGTAGTACTTTCAAGCATTACATCGCTGGATAACTGTAGTCGCTAACGTCATTCGCGATACGCGTGGAGAGCCACGTGGCCTCAGCGACTCCGAATACTGAAATCCGAGTTTACAACCGTCGTTGTGATAGTGTTTACAATAGTTTTTCAGTAGTTAGTGTCAAAAATGGCTTTCGTATAAAGCAACTCGGAGTTGATGGATATCGTTTTAATTTATGGTGAAGCAAGACAACATTTGTATTATGGTGAAACATTTGTGTTATGGTGAAGCACGACAGCATTTGTATTAGTTCGTAGAAACTGAGTAAGACGGGCCCAAATGTGTTTACAAGTAGGTGGACAAAATTTTGAACAGTTGTTGTAACCACAAATTAATTTTATTCATAAATAATAACAATAGCGGTAAAAGCAGTTGAATGTGCTGATATAAAAAAGGTGCTATAATTATATTTATTCCTTTCCTTGCGAAATTACCAGGTCAGGTTTTACAGTGGACCAGTTTCCACACGCGCCCAAATAATATTTTTCAAAATTAAAAAACTTGCATTTATAGCATACCTTATGAACGCAATAAAGATTACGTTGAGAGAAAAAAACAAAAACTATGTCACAAATACAAACTTCAGATAATATAAAAAACCACTTGTTTCAAACTTTATTTAGACCAGTCTGAAGATTGGTGAAGCTTCCCGGCTCTATCCCCCCTTCTCTACCCCATATACCTAAGTATTTGAAAAAAAAAGTCAAAATGATTGAAGCCCCAGTATGATAATTTAACATTATTTTTCTGGAATGGAAACGCCAAACTATTTCTTACGTTTGTAACGTACTACGCCAAACTATTTCTTACGTTTGTAACGTACTTTTTTGTCCTCGAATGACCTGCGCAATGAGTTTACAACTCTTTTAAAACTACTGTCTTCAATTTTTCTTTTCAGTAACCAATAGAAATCCGCCATCATATTAACAACACATCTGCCCTTGAATCTTACTTCAATTTCTTTCAGATTGATGAAAACGTTCATCTTACTCCTTACTATAAGAGAAAATGAAGACAGAAGTTCAAAATGAATTCGAAAATCAGGTCTTTCGAGAACACATACATTTCAATGCAAATTTCGATATAAGTGGCTTTCTAGCTATTTTTCGTATTTCTTCAGCGATTTTTCTCAATAACTCCATTACGGAAGGCCTGGAAGACTAAGTAATGTTCAGCACATTATAATACATTAGATTAAGCTTTTGTCCGGACCAAATAATTTTTTCCAAAACATTGTTAATGCCCATTAGTCATTTTCTACGATTTTTCGAAATTTTGAGCCACTTTCAACGATTTACTCAAGTCCTGTGGCCGTTGTAAAAGTAAAATTAATGAAGGATTCGGATTCAGCTTTTCAAAATACATATAGATTGCCTATTAAGGTCTCCAGGTCAGCCCGCTTTTTTTACGTACCTGTGTTATTGAGAAATTTGGATTACTATTTACTAAATTATTAGAATTATATCCGATTTTAGAAGATTTCTGGTGTAATATTTGCTCACTTTATCGGTTACCCACCTCACCTACGAAAACAGATAACTGGTTGTTATCAAACTTTACACAATATTCTCGCTGCACGAAAGTTACGGGCGACCCTTCGAGTCTCCCTTTGTTTAAACTTTAACTCGATGTCAATCGAGACTTTGAAAGATCGCGAGCAAACACCCCATTAGCATTTGCCTATTTTAACCGACTCCCGGTGGAAAACTCCCAACAGTCCTCTCTCGAATATTTATTGGCTATCGATCGCCCCTTCGTTCCCTGCCATCCTAGCCGAGTTATTCCATATTGTGTTTTTAAAGCCGACGGTCCGCCGGCGGTTTTTCATCTGTTCCCGATGTGTCACCGACAGAATTGTCTCTGAGGCCCCGTTGAACGCCAAAGTAGTTGAATAGTGGAAGAGGAAGATAAAATTCTCTTAGGGCATGACAAAACAATGCGTCGGTATCGATTTTGTCAGTCAATCGCTGTCAAAAGAGGTCATTCCGAAATTACCAAAACAGGAACAAGACCTTTGACTTTTTCTGTTTGTTCTTCGTAGGAAAGAAAGCTGAAAACGAGGGGAAAAGAAAAAATTTCTCGAATAAAGTCAATAATAGAAATGGAAAATTCCTGAGAACAGAAATGAAACATTCCTGAGAATAAAATCAAAGATAAAAGTATTACAACCGAGGACGAAATAGACAGATGCGTTGATATCGTACCAATATATGATATCGTATCAAAGAGAAAAGAAATAACATTTTTGCGGGGAAAAGCCAATAACGTTATTGCGGAGAACAAAATCAAGAATAAATGTTCAATGTTCTTGCAAAGACTCAAATCAAGAACTAAATTAGTTAGAATTAAGTTAGAATGGCCAGTGGGCTAGACTTTCGCCTTTTATAAATTTCACTTAGAAATTGCAATAAAGACGTTATTATTATTATTATAATAATAATTATTATTATTACTATTATTATTAAACAGAGGAAACTGTTAATTTGTACGTTACGAAGAACAGAAATAGAACATTATTGCTGGAAAAAAGAGAACGTTCTCATTGAACGCAAAATCAAAGATAAAAATGATACGTTTTCGTAAAGAATAAAACCAAGAACAAAATATAGAGAAGTGTTGATATTGTACGTTATGAAGAACAGAAAAGGAACACTATTGTTAAAAAAAGCCAAAAACTTTCTTGTAGAGAACACAATCAAAGATAACCGTTCTATGTTCTAGCAAAAATTAAAATCAAGAGCGAAATATAGAGAAGCGTGATTTGTACGTTATGAAGAACAAAAAAGAACATTATTGTTAGAAAAAGTCAAGAACGTTCTTGTAGAGAACAAAATTAAAGATAAAAATACAACGCTTTTGCAAATATTAAAGCCGATAACGAAATAGAGCGTTGATATTGTACGTTACGAAGAACACAAAAATAACATTATTGCAAAAAAAAGAGCAGTACGTTATTGCATAGAACAAAATCAAAGATAAGAGTGCCACGCTCTTACAAAGACTAAAACCGGGAACGAAATAGAGAGAAGCGTTGATATTGTACGTTATGAAGAACACAAAAAGAACATTATTGCTAGAAAAATTCAAAAACGTTCTTGTAGAGAACAAAATCAAAGATAAACGTTCTATGTTCTAGCAAAAATTAAAATCGATAACGAAATATAGAGAAGCGTTGATTTGTACGTTATAAAGAACAAAAAAAAACATTATTGCTAGAAAAAGCCAAGGTAGTTAGAAGTAGAGAACAAGATAAAAGTTCTTGCAATCAACAAAATCAAGATCGAAAGAGGGACAAACACTGAAATTAAACGTTTCTAAGAACATCGTTGCTGGAAGGAGTCGAACAAAATCAAAGTGCAACGTTCTTGTCAACAAAATCAAGAACGAAATAAGGACGTAGATTTCTAGGAAGAACACACCAAGAACAGAAATTTAACTTTTAGAATAAGCACAAAACCCTTAAAGGAAAAAGAACGTTATTGCAGTGTACAAAGCTGTTAAAGATATTGAACACTCTTACTGTGGACAAAACTAGAATAGAGAACGACGTTCTTGAAACAACATTGAAGGAGAAATATTCCAAGAGGAATAAAGCAAGCGTATTTTAATCTAGACAGAAACGTTTCTCTCTTGTCCTCGGTTTCCAAACCACCCCGTACGTATCGCAGAATTAAGTACAAGCGCTCTGAATTTAAGCCTCAAGTAACACGCATTATCTTCCTCATACAAGTAATTAATCTGCGGCGAGCAACACCCTGGTGCTGAGAGGTAGTGTGGCGGTTCGCCGGTCTATCCCGACGAAAAAAAGGGGTGTTAACTACGCCTCATTACGTCCATTTTGAATCGCTTAGGCCCCTTTATTAGGTAAGCAAATTCCTCGCTCGCGAGACCATAAATCTCGGAAGATTGATGAACGTCCTGCCTTATATGAAAATGAGTTGTTCATTTGAAGTTTCCCCGCATGTGCGCGCGTGTGTGTATGTGTGGCGCGAACAGGTCTAACGTTTGGCTGTTAATAAGAAACTTGGTATCGGCGCAACGTTCCGACAGCGCCTAATACGCCGCGAAGAGGGAGCTGTACAGGACGGTCCCCAAAACCTACCTAAATATACACTAATCTGTTCTGTACATGTACAAATTTGTATAGCAATCTCAAATATATTTAACTGTCTTTCTAATTTAAATATAAACGACAAAAAATCCAGGACCTGATTGCTCCATTCTTTTATTTTCAGGTATGGCAGTTTTAACTTAACCAGACAATTACAGATTACATTTAGATTGTCAAAGATTTGTTTAAAGTAAGTACAAGTACTTATTAAAACACCTGTATAAACAGTCTACAGAGTTAAATTTGTTGACTTGAAGTCTACTACTACTTGTCAAATGCTGATGGACTTCGAGTAGATTTTTTCAAAACATTTTTGTATCCAACAAAATAGCAGCGGTGGGTGTGCCCTAAGGCTCTCATTTGGAGCCAGTGTTCTTCAACGTGTTTTTAAATTATATTAAGTAGTGCTTCTCCCATGGTAAAGGACCACGCACCGAATCACTGGAAAATGGATTCCCGTCAAATTGGCTGAAATTGTAGTATATGTAGCTTTTGATCTCCTGAACAAAAATTCTCATGGGCAAGTCCAGAAATTCGCGGGATACAGATGGTCAATGGTCATGCGAAGCCACGTTTGAGACTTGACGATAAGTCAGTTGATTGGTAGGAGACGCTTATTTGTAAAAGAAGTTGTTGGATTTGGGAAGGTTAAAGGTCATTTGAAGATCAACTCAGAATTATTCACATGGAAATTTTTCAATTAACTGCGATGGCAGTCAGTTAATTGATAGGAAAAACGTACGTCTAAGATACGTACATACGGAAGATAGATGATAGAATACTGGACAATAATTACGTTTTTGATTTATTGCGATGGCATAAAGAGTATAAAGCCACGGCCTGGAATTGACAGCAGTGTTGCCATACGTACAGTAATTACCCTATTTGTACAACATTTTTTTACAAGAATAATAAGAGGTTTTGACAGTATTCCAATTTTATTACAAATTATTTATAACCTTTAGTAAAAACTAAAACGGTATTCTTTAGCAAAATAATGAATTATTTTCAAATGCTTATTAAATAAAGCTTATTATTAATTAATACAAACCACCTGCTTGAGCTGCACAATACCCTAATCTGTCATAAAATTCTTGCCGAACATTTGATAAAATTTCAAGAGTAACTGATCCTAAAATATTTCTAATTTTCAGCCGAAATTCGTCCAAATTTGTGGCTCTTTAGTGTCGATGTTTGTAGAGAAGTTGCGTTAAATGATCCCATAAAAATAAGTCGCAGGATGTCAGATCTGGAGATCGAGGAGGCCAAGATATGATACCTCTTGTGGAAATAAAACTTTCAGGAAAAGTTTGTTCCAAATCTTGAACTGGCTTTGCGTTGTGTGCAGGATATCCGTCTCGCTGAAACCAAATTTCCTCAAAATTCACTTCCAAGTTTCGTAGAGCTGGTACAGCACTATTATGTAATAAATGCAAATATATATCAGCATTTAAGTTACCATCAATATAAAGGGGACCCACAATATTATCGCCTAAAGTGTCAGCCCAAATATTTACCTTTTGAGGGTACTGCGTTCTTAATAGTATACTTAAATGCTTGTTTTCCCGGGACCAATATTGGCCCACTGACGGATTATGACGGCCAATGATTAGGGAAAAAGATGATTCGTCTATAAATAG
Organism: Anoplophora glabripennis; assembly: GCF_000390285.2. Taxonomy (NCBI): domain Eukaryota; kingdom Metazoa; phylum Arthropoda; class Insecta; order Coleoptera; family Cerambycidae; genus Anoplophora; species Anoplophora glabripennis. The sequence goes on along the minus strand of NW_019416991.1, from coordinate 18,143 downwards.
AATCTGCCTAGCAAAATCATTATTTTCATCTATTTTTTCCCTAATGGATTCACAAAACTCCATACGCCTTATTTGAATACCAGGAATAATTTCTTGAGAAGTATGCATTTTATAGGCTTTGTAACCATTATCTTTTTAAGATGCGATAAACTGTACGACTTGGAATGTCAAATTCTTCAGAAATTTGGGAGGAAGAAGAACACGGCTCACTTGCTTTCACAACAGCATCTCTTTTTCTCTCCTTGCTTCAGGAATTTGACGAGGTTACTGGTTGCTACATTTTATACACCGATTAACACATCCACACTCCTCAAACTTATGAAAAATATTCGAAACAGTTCTAGCAGTGGGGACTGTTTCGTCGGGGTATGAAAATATAATTCGACCAACGACTTCCTCTGCACTGTCTGCACGATAATACTATTTAATAATATTAATTTTTTGTTCGACACTATATACCATTTTTATTTTGTAATTTCCGTCTACTTCTTACCAAAGGTTTGAGTGGAATAATAATAAAAATGAAACTAAACAAACAGCAAAGCGCTTTAGGTATTCGGTCGGTTCACAAAAAATGCAACTGGGCACGTGTGCTCCCAGAGTCAACCAATTACGAGAGTCCGAGTCGCAGCCGCGATGATATATGTCATGTCCGACCCCTTCCACCCGAAGTTGATAGGGGAGGTGCGTGTAATTTACTTAGTCTATGCGAAAGAATTACCTGGCCAGACCGGTATATCAACTCGACTAAAGTACTTTACTTTCTTTAATACCTTTTCACTTTTGCTACGCTTTCTGTGTTTGGTTTCCATATTATGCCTGTCGCACTTTAAAAGTGAACAATCACAGCAAGAACTTTAAAAATATGTTTCCTTTTAGAGCAATTTTCAGTATGCTAGTACAAAATTTACCTTAGTAAAAGTTGCCTAGAAATAGCAGAAAAAAATGTTTTTGATTGACCATTGTTCAAATACCGCTGATTTATTTAAAGTGCCAAGTCTTATTTTTTCCTAAGATCTGAATCCACTAGGACTGATAATTCTTTATTACTAGTACCACAGAATATTAATAGTCTCAACTACTAACTATTTTTTGTCTCGACAGTTCAGCTACAGCTACAACCACCGATTGAGGTTGACTCTGTCGTGTTTAATAAATTAGTCTAATTTGGATAATATCGAAGTAAAAGAGTATTACTGTTACTGGTACTTAGTTTCTTATTACAAATGCGCTAAATTACAATAATCGCGAATTGATGGATACGTTTTTGTTCATCTGAGTGATTCTTTAATTTGACAGGTTCATTTTTATGTTGACAAGTGAGGTGGTAACATCCAACACTTACTGGTGTCTTGAACATCGGGCTCTTTAACAACAAATTTGTTGTGAGTTTTGGTCTACATTGTTTCAATAATTCGCTTGGAGACACGAAATACCAAACCTGGAAATTTTGCCACACCTCGCTTTGTCATAGGGTAGGGGGTTTTTTACTTGCCTAACACTGCTTAAACAAGGTTCTACACGGATCTCTAGCATCTACGGTTTTATATTAATTGGAGAAAACAAGAAGCAATGTGTTAATTGAAATTATAAAAGGTTAATAGAAAAAATTACTAACCTTTCTAACATATCAATTTTGTAAAAGGCACTTACAGTGCCTATTTATTGGGGGTCACCCTGTACTCTTGGATCCGCCACGAGGAAAGAAACTAGCCCACTACTGCGCGGGACAGGCTGTAGTTCCGGGCAACAAAAACATGGTTAATTATTTAAGGGCCGCTTCCGGGTTATGACTGATGAATGGTCCCGGGTGCGAGCGGGCGACGAAGCGCATGAAATTTAATTAGGAACCGCGAGGCGCATAACCTCAAACTATGTAAGTTTCAGCAAAAAAAATCTCACTACATTAGTGAAGTTGCAGATCGTACAGAGTTGGGAGAAACGAGGAGCCTGCCGTGTTCACGCCAGCTCAGCTTATAAACGTACGCCCGTCGCTAGGAATAAAAAGAAAATTTAGCTCCAGCACGGCGAGGAGAGGGATCAGAAGGGGGATCAACGGGGGTGAATTGGAAATTTGTGTCACAGGCAGCGTCGAACGGGATAATGGGAGTGTGTTTTTTTTTTAGGAAGCACGTCGGAGAGGCGCCAGTTCGCGAACTGGGATGTAATCCCAGCGAATCGGCCTTAAATTTATGGCTGGCGATAAGAGTACCAACCTCGATAATGGATTATAAGTATTTGCTTGTGATTGATGTCATTTTTGAAGGGCTGCTATACTGTTGTATCACGACTTTTCGCTCAGAAGGGCAGAGGACGTGTTAAGGAGGAAAAAACTACCAAATATTCCGACGATAGTTCGCGAACGGTTCGTGATCTTGGCTTGTACGCGCCTTTAACGGTCGCCGTGGATAATACTGGGTGATTCGTTAACGTTATTACATAATTCTGGTTACAATCAAGCAAATCTAATGTTAGGTCAGACATCTGCCCACATTTCAACACAGAGATTCATTATAAAAGCTATTATATGTATACAGGATGTCTCAAAGCTATATTGACGGGCATTATCTCGGAAACTAGTCCAGATAGAAAGAAATGTTATATGGAAAAGGTTAAAGCAAGTTGTGTACGCTGAAAAAGCAAATAACGTTGAAGATCTACAGAATAAAATCACTCGTGCTTGCCGTCAAATATCTCCAGAAGGGGGTATGAATTATGTCAAAATGAAAATGGCCGACAATTTGAGCACATTTTATAATAGCTATAATGTTTTTTATTTTGTATCATTCCTGAGAGTACTTATTAAAAAAAATGTTACTCCAAAAATGTGTTCTACATTACGTCAAGAACGGTTAATGATATGTATCAAAATCATGGTTAATCAAAATGTTCAAAATAAAAGGAGAACTCAAAAACTTTAAAATATACAGGGTGTCTTTTTGGGGCACCCTGTATATTTGAAAATGAAATGATTATACGCATCTTTTTAAGCAGAAAACCTTTTCTATATAACATTTCTTTCTATCTCGACTAGTTTCCGAAATAATCTCTGTATACCTTACTACCAAGTAACCCTTCAACCACGTAAGTCATTATTTATTGTTTTTCGCGAACAGTGGTGTAAATCTCGATTTTGAGGGCTTTTTAGTACATGATGCATATTCTGGTGCATTGTGCATCTTTTCTACCTATTATATCAACACCCCACAGTTGCCGCAGAAAGGTTAATACTTGCTGATTGGCTTGCAGTTCGTGTGAATCAGAAGTTGTGGAAAATTGGGAGTTGTTGCAGTATACCGGCTGTCCCATCAGACTGCTCTGTAAATCTACATATATAGATACGTTTTTTTTTTGTTTAATGAGTGATAATTTATACCAAGAAACTATACTTACACTTTTATTTCAATTTGTCTTGATACACGTCTATTATCGTTTTATACGTATATCCGCGTATTGAGTTTACAAGAGGACAAATGAACTTCAATTTTGTTTTACAGGTTAGGTCAAAAACACAAAAATGTTATTTTGAATAAGAGTAAACATACTTGATTTTGCAAGATACGAAAAAAGTCATTCTTGATAAAAAAATTAACCATTAAATTTTCGCCAAAAAAATGTGTTTTCAAGAAGATGGTTGTCCAGCACGTTATGCTCGTGAGGTAACAGAGTGGCTTAACCATAGATTTGGTCCAAGATGGATTGGTAGAAATGGTCCAATTTTGTGGCCTACAAGGAGCCCTGACTAAACCATGGCCGATATGTTTCTATGGGGTCGTTTAAAACAAATTGTTTATGCTACTCCAATACCAAATAATATTGAAATGCTAAAAGGCTGAATTACTCAGGCTGTCCGTTCAATATCCCAGGAAGAAATCAGAAATTCCATCAGATATCTAAGGTAGCGATTAGAAAAATGTGTTCAATATAGGGGTGGCGTTTTTGAAATTTTATATCTTCATATCATATTGCTTTGTTTACTTTTTTAGCTTAATTGTCGTAATTATGTTATTATTTAAAAATTACACTTGAATAAGACGTATTTTAATTTTGTACTTTGTTCCCTGTATAAAAAAATTTATTTTTGATGACGTGGCTCTTATTCACTCTTCAAGCAAAAACTTTTATCAAGAATGCCTTTTTTCGTATCTTCCAAAATAAGGTATGTTTACTCTCACGCAAAATAACATTTTTGCGTTTTTGACCCACCCTGTACATCACAATTGAAGTTCGTCATGGTAACTCATATTTTCTAAACAAGCAAAAACTTTTATCAAGAATGTATTTTTTTCGTATCTTGCAAAATAAAGTATGTTTACTCTTAAGCAAAATAACATTTTTGTGTTTTTGACCCACCCTGTACAACAAAATACACCCTGTAAAAAAACAGTAATGGGTACTCTTACAAAAATTATTATCGCCTATTTCTAATATTCATAATTATTATTTAGTCAATTATTATCTCTTGGTTATTTTATCTCTTTATTGTGCGCCACCCGTGATCACGAGCGGTTAAATTTCTACTTATAATCATTGTAATTTCTTTTATGAAACTAAGATCCAACACTGATGCTAATGACTTGTCAGACTATAAATATGTTAAATTTAGAATTCGGAATATTTCTCTATATTGTTTTTTTTTTCCGGTTACGGCATAAGCGTTCCGAGTAAGTATTTGAACTTAAAATTTTGTAACCGGATTTTGAGTGATCTGAGAAACGTAGGTATTTGATAGGTTCTTCTTCTTCTTCTAGTGGTTGGTCCTAATAAGTCCCATAGCACCGCGGCCTAATTAGGCTTATTGTGCGTCCCACTACTAGTCCTATTCAGCAAGTAGATTTGTCCTTTTTACAAAGTCCAAAAGCTTCCTTGCTGACACTTCTCTCAGTTTCTTGGGTTCCAAATTGATAGGTTCCTGGCGCCTTGAACTTTACAGTTCTAAATACCGCACGACCAGCTCCGACTGTGTGCTAGCCGACGTTTCTGCCATAACATCTTTAGGACGCAACACTAACGGAAAGGTGGCAACGAAGAAAACATCATAAACCTCGTTGAGAAAAATCCAAGGCACAGTACTCGCTACATTGCCAAGAAGTGGGTGTATCTAACAGTACCGTTATTGACCCTTCCCATGTTTCTCGTGCAGTTTCCGAATTTTTACATACTAATTTCCAGAAAGATTAATAGGACGACAGTTTTTTTAGAGCATATCATCTATTGTATTTCGTTTATTCGTTTCATTTTTGTGTAACTTTTAAACGGGATTTGAATATGTAGCGGTACGCTCCAATTCCATTTAGTACCTGCCCCAATGCTTTCTGGGAATTTACGAACCATATAAATTATACTTTGAATTATCCGAGATCATCCCAAATAAATGTATTTAGCAAATGAGATTATAATAAGTAGGCTGTAAACGTAAATTACTTGTTGTTTATTACGGTACATAAGCACAAACCGAGTAGGTAATGACCCGGATAAGTGTTAATTAGGATAGGGTAATAAAAGTAGGTACCTGGAGACAAGGATAAAAACCGAAACCATTTCGAGGCACGGAGAAGTCTTGAAGCCTAGTTCCTACTCGGTTGTGTCTCGTGTTACCAGCGAAATTAGTGGAATAAAGTTTTCCATGCTACTTAGAGTTTTTCTCCTCACTTGAAGATCAAACCACTATAAATAAATTTCAGCATTTTCGAACACAAAATTTAAACCGTCAACACCGCCAGATAGCTTTCGCATAGCGGCGCGCGGCAACTTCGATGTCAAAGGTACAGTTAGCCGCCGCATCAAGGACGATTTTAAATTTGTTTAAACAAACCTTCCTGAAATGTGTTTTTTTTTTTCAATTTAAAACGTAACTTTTTAGAAAATTAGTTGCTTCACTTGCTTGCTCGCCTTCACCCTTTTCAAGGAACGCACTAATTGCAGAAACACCCAGTATTGCAAAAATATCTCCACTACAAGCGGTTACTCCTCTTTGCATTCAAGTTAAGTACTTTACACATCAAGAAAATATCATGCATATTAAAAATAAGTCACTACTGACGACTAAGGTTGAGCTAAACTTTCTCCGCCAACGCAGACGTCGACGCGATGTCGTGGGTCGGGAATGTCCTACAAGAACCCACCAATCAATAAACGTCATAAATAAAATATGAGGGGACGGCCTTATTGAAGTGGATGAGGATCATTCGGCGGTAGTTTTTCTTTCTCCTCTGGATCGGTGTTACACTGATTTACTTTTGGAACGCAACGAGCATGAAATATGTATAACATTGCCGCCCCCGGAACAGGGCGATCGGTTTGCGTGAGGAAAAACAATGTCGGTCAAGGTCTGAAAGAAATTAAAGGGACGAATGTTTATGTGGATTCAAGGCAATTTTTTCCACTCTGTTAAAAAAGAGGTTTTAATGAGGAAATCTCAGAAAAAAATTTAAAAAATTACTTTATCAAACGGAATTATACACTTTTTATTTTAATGATACATAAAATGCAGGTAATGATAAGCTTTTTCAATAATCATAGTTGTCGAAAATATCTGGAATCGTCCCCGACATACATGTTACATAAAAAAAGGTGAATAGTTGTGGCCGTTTTTTTGTCGCGCTTTCTGTAGTAAGCAGAAACATTTTTGTTTCAATTTTTTAGCTTTATTATTTACGTACAACAATCTTCAAATTAAACATGTGACAAATAGAAAGAACAACAAAAACACTAACAACCATTTAACATAGAATGAGAGTGCCAGGCTCACCTAGAGCTCCTGCGGGGAAAGAGCATGGCAGAGAAACCCACGATCGTTGCTCTTACCACCCAAATATAAATACAAAACAACTGCTAACCAAAAGCATACATTAAGAACCTTTGCCAATGATAATTAAAACTGGACTTATTTACTTTCTCACTAAATGTCATCTCACTCAAATTAGACATACACACTTCCAAATAAAACTGAAGAGGTTTGGTTTTAGTAAGCCGGCAGAGCTGGAAGGTAATAATAACAGCAATAATAATAGGTAAGGTACTGGAGTCCCATACGGGAGGCAATCCAGCTATAGTTGAGATTTCGGAGAACAACAACAATAATAATAATCAAGGGCGAAAATGTTGGTAAATTCAACAAAGCTCTTATATGCGTATGACATAAAGTGAGAACAAGAAATCAAAGAACAACGTAATCGTGATAAAACAAGTTAAAAGTGAAACAAAGAAGTTGCTGTTGCAATATCTGGGCAGTCACGACAAAATACATATTTTTACATGTAATAAATAATGAACAATCTTTAATAATAATTGTAACAATTTTATATCAGAAAAATATACGCCCCTGAGCGTAAGACAATGGAAGCTAAACATACAAAGAATTATTATCATGAATCATCTATAACCATCACAATCATAAGATTACATAGAACAATTAACAACAAAGTACTTAGAGAATATTACCTGCTAACTAATACCGGTTAAACACTTAATTTTCCACTACTTCTATATTTTTCACACTACACTGATCGTCTTAATTTTCACTCCACGCTGTTCTCACTTCAACTGCCTATCTTCAACTATTTAGGCTTCCTTCCAGAATTACCTACCTAAGCGCTTGTTTTTTGTTCTTCCTTCTACCGACCGTTAACATTACTTTTTCATTATTATACAACACTCATGTAACAGGTGACGTCGAAGTTGATAAGATAAGTACGGTTTTGCACAATAAGAAGCAAAAACTTAGTTAACTGATGTCACAAACTTGTATCGGAGGTTTAAGGTCATAGAGAAAAAAGCTAATTAAAAATGTGTTGAAAACTGTTTTAGAACCGCTGAAATAAATGTATTTTATCGCGGCGAGTAATTACAAACAATTCTGTAACTCTTTTTACCAGTTTATAGGTTTCTTATGAAGCCGGACTGTATTCGAAAGTCAGTTTATAATACATTGTTGCAGTGATTGCTGTGCTGTTTTTCGATAGTACGTTTAATAGCCGTATTTCCAAGTTCTCTTTTGAAAATGTCGCATTTATTTAGCAATCGCGAATATTTTGATATGCTCATAATTTATGGCGAAGCAAACGAAAATGCCCACAGAGCTGTACCGTGCAAGATATCCTGAACGAAATATCCCCGCACCACGAAAATTTGTTGTTGTAGGGCAAAGATTTTTGGTCACCAGTGAAGTACAACGGCGTCGAGGTCGTGACGGTGACCCAGGGCGACCAATAAGAATCTTAAATGTCGAGGAGATGATTTTAGATCTCGTCGAAGATGATCCGCATCGTAGCACCAAAAATATCGCACAGCAAGTAAATATTTCGCATCCTGTGGCGGACATTACGAGAAGCTTAGTTGTAGCCGTTTCATAATCAACGCGTTCTAGCGCTTACTCCTGAGGATTTTCCACTACGTCGAGGTTTTTGCGAATAGTTGCTTCAGAAACATGCAAGAAATTCTCAATTTACAGCGCAAATACTTGTTACAGTACAGAATATTTCAGTGGAAATGGTGTACGTAATGTCCACAACACTCACCACTGGACTGTCGAAAATCCACACGAGATACTTCGCGGTGCCTTTCAGCAACAGTTTTCAGTAAACATGTGGGCCGGTATCGTTAATGACACTTTAATAGGACCTTTTCAATTGCCTAGACGCTTAGACGGTGCTTCATATCTAGATTTTTTGCAAAATCGCTTGAAGTTATTGAAAGACGTGTCATTAAATGTTCGGCAAAATACGTGGTTATTGCATGACGCAGCTCCCGCTCACTTTTTTCGGACAGTTAGGTTAGGTTAGTTAGATTATCGCGCTGAAGCTTGTGTGCAAGCAAATGGTGGGTACATTGAACATCTTCTATGAAAATCAGCAGTTCTCAAAAGATGGCTCCTTGCAATGTTGAGGTAAGTCAGACTTTAAAATAACATTTTACTCAACACAAATCCGTGTATTTACCTCATTTTGACATAACGGACATGCGGAATAAATATTTGACATAAGTTCATTAACACCCTGTATTTATGTACTATGACTTCTAGATAGGCATGCATCAACGTGGAGTCAGCGGTTTGCAAAAAGGTTGCAAATTTGAAAAATGTTATTTCCAATTTACGCAGTGGCGTTACATTAATTTTTTAGAAAAGTGTCTCGAAAATATAGTTTGTACGCCTTTGGTTTTTTCTATTGACTTGCAATCGCAGCAAATGATGTAGGTCCCCGATAAAACTCCTCATATCAAATTAGAAAAAAATTCCTTAACGTATCTCCGAGATATGTATCTCGAAAACTAAGCGTTTATGAGCAACATTGTACCGACTTTTCCCCATTAATTTTCCTCGTAGAATCTAGTTGTAAAGTTTGGTCCATTCTTTAACGGATACCCTGCATATTTAGACCAATTTGTTTACAGGAAAAGTGGAACACATCCCGATGAACACAAATGCTAAATGAACACGCAAAACGACTGCTGCCTAGATGACATTTGAATAACGGTTTGATTAGTAAACGGTAATTAGTGACTTGACGAGGGTAACCGTGGACTCGCTGTTTAAAAAACACACCACGAACTAGTTAAAAAGCAGTATAATCCCTTAATTAGCGCAGAATAGCATTCCAGAGATGACTCTAACTAACGATATTTACTGGCGTTGTAAATAAAACGTCATCGGGATTTATTAGAGCTGTCAAGAGCTATTCAAATTAACGTTGAACGCGTTTTTACAGCACTCTAGATTGTAAAACGGGAACGATATGGGTTTTTAAGTGCTGCTGCGACACTGAAATGAACAGATGCTTTTTTAATGTAATTTTCTAGTCTGAAGGATCGAGACTTTTTATTTACTTAACACATAATGTTCTTAGAATGTTTCGAATCCATCACAGAAATCGTCGGAAGAGGTTAGCCCAAAGAAAGCGACTTGGGTCGAGATTTTTCAAAAACGTCAGGAATAGCATGATATTCGAGTTGGCACAAGAGACCAAGCTACCTTAGATAAGTCTAAAATTTTAGCCAGATCTCAGTCACAGGTCAAGGCGACTGGAACTTGGCGGAGCCATCCCTAACCGAGTTCGAACGTCGACTTTTGTCTTCAATGGATGTGTAACCAGGGCAAAGCTCGGTAAAGTGACAAAAGCTCAGTAAAGTGTGGTCAATAGAAAGGTGCTCTTTAGTCGAACCCAAAAACTGTGAGAGGACACTACAAGTGTCAAAGCCAAAAAAAGTGCCAAAAAAATAGTGAGAAAAGTTGACAGTGAAAAGTGTGTCGAGACTGTGTACTTACAAGTTAAGGCAACAAAAAGAAGGCGTTCTACTCTCAAGAACATCAGATTCCAAGCGAGATTGAGTTAGAGGAAAACGCATCCCAGGGAGACTCTAATCAGCTCCCGGTCTATAAGGAGTCTGGTGTACTGTTGGAGTATTACGCAGTAATCCCAATTAGTCCAACCAAATTGTTATAGACTTTCCGATCTCAATTGAAGAAGCAAAAGGTTGGCAGTATGTATCAGGTTTGCAACTCGGCATTGAAATATTTGAAAAATTTGTTCCGATATTTATTTAGCCATACCCATGTACAAGTCTAGTCGCCCAGTCGAAGAATGAGCGCGCGGGCAAACGCGGCACAAACAAGCAGCACTGGGCTACCTGAACATAAATTCAGTTGTCAACAAATGGCCTTGCAGTGCAGTGCAGCAATGCGGAATTTGGTGTGATTAATTCTATATTCAATAGCCTAATGGTCGTATTGAAACAAAAGAAAAGGTATTTCGAAGGTTGAAGATAGTTTTTAAATTTTGAGATGAAAAATTTTTTTGACCATCATTCTCGGCTCAATAATGCAAGGAAATTACAATTATTTTTTTCAAAACATCCCATGGGTTCAGAAAATTTCTTTCTAGCTTAATGAATGCCAGGGTCAATTAACCTAATTGCTCAACTCTGCTGTTTTGGAAAACCAACGACTACTTTGCAAATATTGCAAAAAGTATCAATGTTTGTAAGGTTTTTTTAGCCAATACATGCCCATGAGGCTTGTAAATTTTAAAATGGATCGGCCACATAGTTAAATTATTTATTTCTTCGCGTACATTATTCCGACATTGTCTTTCCAGGTAACAATGTTTTTACCTCTAAATGAGTTATTTCGATCGGTCTAAATCAAAATTCTCGAGGTTGAGATTATATTAGTGAGAGCTACGGAGAGAAGCAAAAATATTTTTCAAAGAATGACGAGTAAAATGTCATCCTCATTAACTGTAATTGCAAAGTCTTCTATTATTTTTTTAAACGCCCTCGTACATCTCTCGAGAAATTGAGCGTAAACAATTCATGAGACCTCCAACAAAGACCTTGTGATTTAAAAGCCTCTGAAGTGTTCATAATTTTCAGATTTGGCAGCGCAAACATGTATATTTTTTAAATTTGCATGCTTTATTTTCAAGCCGGGGCTCCTTTCATTAGGCAGAAACAAATCCGAAAAGAAACAAACCCCCCTACCACCCCGCGGGGCATATGCCAACATGCGGCACTTAAGGTAATGAGCCCGGCTCTCTCGTTACAACGAGGATTTCATTTTAGAGGCGCCCCTCCACGCATACGACTCTCCACGGAAGAGTTTCCCATTATTTTCGCTTTGAAGTTAAAAACGTCGAACTCGACCGTCCCGTATTTGTTATAATACGCCACCCCCTCCGCCCGTTTTTCGGCCTAATATGTTTAGAGGGCCCATTTGGCCCTCATTGGGGGATAAACAGATATGTTTCCCTAGACGGAACTGCGGGTACAGTTGCGTAAAAATCCGCGTTTCCAATATTTACGACGTGTGTTTATGTAGAACGGAAAAAAAAATTACACATGATCTAGTAAGGATATTTGAGTCACATTTCATCATTAAGGCTACTAACAATAAGTCTAGTACGTTAAAGGAGGAGGGACAAGAAGCAAGTTTCAATTTGTAGCGCCATCTGTTGCTACACAAACTATAAAATACTGTCAGCGACAGATGGCGCTTAAGAGTAACATTAATCAAATTAACAACAGATGGCATTAACAACAGGCACCGAGTTATTCGTAGTCGTAAAGATCATATCGGGTTTCAGCAAGCAATTTTTGGTGAACTATGAGAGTGGGTGTAAGTTGCAAACAATAATACTCCCATACTCCTGCTTTTGAAATTTAACTAAAGTAGCTTATATTTATATTGGCAACGGTAGTAGATACAATTAATTATTAGTAACATGACAGATTCTGATAATAGTGATAGTACTGTCAATCAAATGTACCATGGGACGAATGAATCAAATAGCTTCATCATCATTAAAATGACTTAAATGATCGGTTAGTAATCCAGAAATTTGGTTTTATCAAACAAGATTAAATCAGATAGGGTTAAATATGATAAGTAACATCATTGCTACATTACCTACCCTTAGAAGTTGTGTCAAATATCACTGATATTATTGAAAACCCTCCAAATAATAATTTATATATGAATTTAAAGGAGAAAATCATTAATAGGCTAACTCCTAGTAAGGAGCAGCGTTTAGATGTGCTATTATCAGGTTCAGAAATAAGAGACAGAAAACGGTCTGATTTTTTAGAGATATGCCAACGACAGTAGTGGGGGGATCAGCAGTAGTCAGTCAAGAATTACTATTAAAATTGTGGAAAGACGATTACCAAAAACTATTTCAGTAGCTATAACAGTATCGGTCAATGAGATTTCAGATATAGCAGATAAAATTTGGGAAACATACAAAGATACTAACATATCAGTTATTAATTAATTCAAACATTATAAACAGTAAACAATAATTCGAGGGTAGATAATACGTTAACTTTACAAGTTTTGAAGAGTATAAACGAGCTTACAAGTAAATTTAGAGAGTCACTTGACTCATTTACAAATAAAAATCTAGAATTGGAATCAAAGATTAATGTATTACAAACACAAATAATGAACAACAGTTATAGTAGCTATAGACAAAATTTTACATACAGAAGTAACAGTAGAGATAGCGGTTATAATAAAAACGAAAAAGGTGTTATTATCATCAAAATTTCAAAGATAAAGCAACTAAATGTGAAGGACCGTGGTGCCAATTTTTAAATTTGAAACAATTAAACTTGATCGTTTCGTAATTGAGGCGGCAAATCACAGAACACATTTTCAAAGTCGTCGAATGTTTATTTATGATAAAACTAATAGATTAAACTTCTTAATTGATTCGGGAACAGACATTTCGATCGTGTCTATACTCCGCGGTCGAAATTATAGAGAGTGACTCATCGCTAGCTTTGCGTGCCGGGAACGAAAATCCATTGGCGTGTCTGCGTAAAAGGCAACAAGATATAGAAAATAATGAAAAAGATAATAAAACATAACATCTAATATTTTTTACGGTTTGCTATAACAGTCACTTTGATCAAATTTAATTATTACAGTATTTTAAAACGTCCCAATTGTGATTTTTTAATTTATAAATTTATTATAGCAATGGAATTAGACCCCTCGTCTACGCTTATGCTATGACGTTTCTCAGGACGGCTGAATCAAGTCCGTTTACACCCACTAAAAAAGTATTTCATTATTCCCTACCAAGTGCAAAAGACAGAGATAGAATATAGATCGACGTTCAGTGTAACTCAGTCTATAGGCGATTATAGATTCTATCGATGTGCGTAGTGAGCGGCACAAAGATAAATAATATTGAACCGTTATAAAAATCATTTATATTTTATGCGCATTATAGTAATAGTGTATTTATATTATGTCTTAGTCACTCTCTATAATTTCGACCGCGGGGTATAGAGACGTTTTTAAAAATTTTAAGAAAGATACAGATATACAGTTATCTGCAGCTAATGGCTCAACAATTTTAACTTTTGGCAATAAATATTTAAAAGTTAATTTAGGTTTGAGAAGGGAATTTCCTTTCATTTTCACAGTTGCAAATATTAATCGCCCTATCATTGGCGCAGATTTTCTTACAAAATTTGGTTTAACGATCGATTTAAAAAAATAAGTGATTAATAGATAATGAAACAAAGCGTTCGCATTGGAATCCACATACAAAGACAATATCTGCATACTCTTCAGTTGTAAATAAATGCATTTTTATTAGGCTACTTTGATTGAAATATGAAATTATATTTTTTAAAATGCTTGTAACTTATAATCAAAAACTAATTAGACATACACATGTTAATATAAGAAAAAATGTTTGAAATTAACCAAGCCACCATATGTCAAAGTTTATCATAGAGCTTGTAGAACACCCTGTATAGCAAAATTTTAATTCATTTTATTAATTTTAACTACAATTAGCGAAAGATTTTCTTAAAAACTGTAAAAAGTAATTTTTTGCGCTTTTTTCAAATTGATATACCTAAAGGATGAAAAAAAAATTCTTCAGATACAGGCCCTTGTAAAGAATTTATTGAAGTTTTCAACACTGCCCTTGGATGATTAAAACAAAGGTATCATTTTTTATTCAACCATCAACCATCTCGGCAACGAAATAGTCGCACGGAGACCTTTCAAAAATCCAGGTCGATGGGCAGTTAAAAAAAAAATGGATTTTTTTTTCTCTCGAGGTATTTCTTTTGATTGTTCGATAACCGTAGCTCAAAAAATTTTTTTCTAAAGATCTTGAAACTAGAGACACAACCTTTTGAAAATCACTAAAAAAATTCATGAAAATTCTTTGTTCTTTTAATTTTTCCAAACGTGCGGCATTAGTGCGTCGAAGTACGATATCTCCGATATCATAGAAGATATTAAAAAAATTTATTTACAAAAATTGTAGCCAACTTAAAAATGCACATTTTAAAATTATTTTCTCGTATACAGAATGAACCAAACATACATTAAATGAGGCACCCTATATATTATTTCAAATTTAGATTAAGCTCACCTTTCCCATGCTTCCAATATAGGGTTTAATTATGTTATATAGGGTATTTCAAAAGTTATGGTCAATTGTATACGAGAATCATTCCCATTTCAGCGTCCTGTATACCCTACACAGAACAACTTAACGATAATTTTATGCATGCATAACTTTTTAATATTGGTACAGTTTTACGAGAAAGTGATATTTCTTTATTATTGCAATAGTTGAATATAGGGCGAGCCGAAACTCGAGCACATAATTTTCTCAATTCTTTTAAATGAATTTTATTTTAAAAGGTGAAAATACACTTTATGTTCTTTCATTTTTATAAAGCATTGCCTATAGCTAAAATCATTAATTTCTGAGATATTTACTATTTAATAACAAAAAGAAATCCTATTATTAATTTTAAAATGTGCAGTTTTAAGTTGGCTACAATTTTTGTAAATAACTTTTTTTTATATCTTTTATAATAAAGGAGATATCGTACTTCGACGATTTAAGCCGCACCATGTATATTCAATTTTTTTTGGAAAACTCTTTCTTCGTAAACACTTCAATTTTTGACACGCAGTATCTCTTATTTTCATTCGCGCCTATTGTTCGACTATGGTTTTCCAGCCATAGCGTTTATAAACTCCCTATAACACGCTCCTATATCCACTCCGGTAACCACGGCGACAAACAAAGTTTGTCCCGACCGACTAACTACATAAAAATTTTATGAGCTCCACACTTTTAGTTCGCCCTAATTTTCTTGGGACGAGCAACGAAATGAAACAGTCCTTTGCGGCGCGTCTCCGGCATACATAAAGTTCTAAGCAAGGTGGGCGTCGAAGTTTAGGCGTCTCATTCATGCTTAATAAAGGGCTTAGTATCGAGAGCGAAGGGATACCAAGTGTTTTGAGGAAAGCCGGATTGGTTTGGAAGATGAGCTTACACGGAGGCCACAAAATTCGCAGACTACCAAATGGAGTATACAGGGTGTCCCATAAGCACATGATCAAAAAGGTACTGCGACATTCTTTGTCTCAAATGAAGACGATTTGACCTACAGCAAACAGTCGATTGTCGTTTTTTTACATAATTTAATTTTGCCTTTACAAAATGGAAAGAAAAATTTAAATTTTCATGACAGGGTATTTTCAAAAGAAGAAAGAAGAAAAAGAACGCATTTTGCATAAAAATGACTTCATAAAATGTTCAGCCCCTAGGAGATACAGCCTCTCAAAGTTTCCAAAAAATATGGAATAGCGGATGTAATTTTAAAACCAAAAGGTCAGATTTTAGACAAATTTTCTACAACTTCTACAATAAGTTTTCGAAAATTTCTGGCTCTTGGAGGGAGTTGAACTAAGCATCCCCCAAGTTATTTTTTCGCTACAACTTTTTTGTTTGATAAAAAATGAATTTTGAAAAATACGTATCAGATAGCCCGGTTTATTTTAAAATTTTTACTTGACCTACTTTTTGCTTTAATACCTACTAACCGTTTATTAATAAACAAATGCATTGTCATTCGCAGTTCAACACGAACGATTGCAACTAATTGTAAGAAATATTTAAGTAGGCGGCTGCTGTCATGCTAATTGTTGTCATTAGATCTTTTGAAGAGATGTTGAAAATTTTCAAACAGTTGCTTGATGAATCCTAAATTGCACTTACTACACTCTCACCTTGACTACTTTCCTCAAAACCTTCACCTACAGTGAACAAGGAGAAATATTTCATCAAGATATAAGTGAAATAGAGAATATATAGCAAGGAAGATGGGAATCAACATGATGGTAGATTTCTGTTGGACATTAAAGAGAGAAATGAATCAGAATAGATAGGAGCGAAAGAGAAAAGAGTTCGGTACAAGAGAAGAAAAGTGTAAGAGGAACATCAAAGAAAGCCTGGCTAGAATCAGTAAATTATATCCATGACATTTATTCAAGATTTTTTGGGATTCGTCAAGATTTCCATTTTTTTGCGATTTTTGCAAAACTTTTGGGTAATGAGACTCAACAGACTTTAGATTCAAATTCGAGTCGACAAAATTTATGAGAAGAATACTTGATCCAATCTAGAAAACTTCTTTCTAAATTTTGTCACACTCATTAATACGATTTTTTGCCGTTTTCAGCTATTTTTTTGCGGTTTCTGCAAAATCTGTAGGAGGATACAGCTAATAGACTTCCGACTCGAATTTAGCTTTTCAAAATATATAAGAAATTATACTCGATCAAGGTCAGGAAAAATTTTTTGAATTTTTTTTGCCCTCACTAACTTTCGCTATTTTTGGTGAATTTTCAATATTATTTTGCGATTTTTGCAAAACCTGGGGGAGATGCAACTTCAAAGACTTCAGATTTGGACTCAGCACATCAAAATACATAAGAAACCCACTTGACCAAGTTCAGAACAAATTTTTTCGAATTTTTTTCCGCTTACGAACGTGATTTTCGACCATATTTCACTATTTTTTGCCAATTACTCAAAATTTTGGAAGCGTTAGAGCTAAACGGACGACATATTCGGATGATACAGCACGTCAAAGTCTAATGGGTCGAATCAAAGGTACACACCACTTTGAGAGGCTATATTGTGCAAAACCATAATTATCGTATCAACTTCGACGTCACCTGTTACGTGGGTGTTGTACCATAATGAAAACGTAATATTGACAGTTGGTAGAAGGAAGCGCAAAAACAAGCGCTTAGGTGAGGAATTCTGGAAGGAAGCCTAGATAGTTGAAGTGAAAACAGTGTGGAGATGGGTAGCAAGACGATCGGCGGGGAGTGTGGCAAAGTAGTGAAAAATTAAAAGTGTTTAACTGGTATTAGTTAGCAGGTAATTATTCTCTAAGTACTTTGTTGTTAATATTTTTCTAACGTAAAATTGTTATAATTATTATTAAAGAGTGCTCATTATTTATTACATGTTAAAATATGTATATATTGTCGTGACTGCCCGGATATTGCAATAACAACTCCTTTGTTTCACATTTAACTTATTTAATCATGATTACGTTGTTCGAAAAACAAGTAATAAAGCATTTCTTGTTCTCACTTTATGTCATACGCATATAAGAGCCCTGTTGAATTTACTTACACTTTCGCCCGTGAGGAATGAATCTGTAAACAGAATAATTGGATACAAAAAAAAGAATTGCTCTGGATTGCCTCCCGTATGGGACTCCAGTACCTTGAATTTTAATGTATTTACTTGACGTTTTTCATGCATTGTATTATGTCTCAGGAGAAATGAAGCATAGTATTGTTA
>NW_019416990.1:172997-180530 GCF_000390285.2 Anoplophora glabripennis | reverse complement strand
AGTACATTGTATCGGGTGGGGATTACTTTGAAGGCGACGAAATTGATTTGGAAGTATAAATAAAGATTTTTTTATTTTTTAAACAAATTCATCTTATTTTTTGTACAACGGGTTATTATATCTGATTCAAGGGAATGAATATAATCAATAAAAATTATTTGTAAACGTTGCATTTATTTATTTATTTATTTGCTCTGAAAATGTTCTACGGACATTAAACTCACACACCCAATTTCACAATCTGTGGTTAACTTGTAGTTAATTTCTTACCAAAGGTTAACTGCAAGTGAGCTGTTTCACGACATATGGTTAACTTCAATGTCTTGGTTATGTCATGATAAAGATAACCAGAACCTTAGGTGTAAGTTAGCCTGAAGATTTGTAGTTAAAGTTAACCTATAAAGAGGTAACTGACATATTAAAAATATAAATCACAAATGAATTTTGAAAATTACGAGGTAAATGCTTACAGTAGCGATGAGGAGATTAGGAGGCCACGAATTGTCAAAGGTCAAATTTTGTTCCAAGAATATGACCCAAAAGACTTTTTCACAAGATTTAAGCTTTCCCCACGTACAGTAGAAAATTTATTAGACCAAATACAGGATATTCTTAATCACCGTACGCAAAGGTACATGCTCTATATTTCTATATACAGGTTCGGAAAATTCCCATGGTACATCGGCCGTTACGTGAGGGCGATAAAGTAAGTCATAGAAATCCGTGCGATAGACAAGGATGGTTACATTGAAGATGTTTCATAATCTGAATAGTCAGTCCCACTTCTAACCCGAAACGGGCGGTGACTATTCAGATTATGAAACGTCTTCACTACAGCCATCCTTGTCTATCGAACGGATTTCTTTACTTTACTTTGTCGCTCTCATGTAAAGGCAGATGGACCATGTGGATTTTCCAGCCCTGTATAATTAGAAAATTACACTACCTAATTTTTTTATTTTCTTATGTAGACATAACTATCTCAATGCCAGAGTACAGATACTTTTGACATATGTATATTTTTTTGGCAATGGATCTTTTCTAAGGACCTCTACAGATTTCTGTGGAATTAATAAAGCCATAGCAAGTAGAGTTGTGAGAATTATTTTTATTATTGCACTTATCTTCCATGCTAAAAAAGTTAAAAAGCACAGTATATTATGCTAAATAATAGTTACGTAAATATACGTAAATTAAGTAGACAGGTACTGAAAACAAAAAAGTCAATCACAAAATATGTCACTGCAGGTTATTTCTGCCTATTCTTCTAAGTTTGGTCAGTTATCTACTGCAATAAATTCGTGACAACATTCTAAAAATCAGCTTAGCCCCAGGTTGGCTTACTTGAAGATGTACGTAATGGCTGTTGTAAAACAGTTGAATTGTTTAACCACAAGTTAACTCTTGGGTCAAGGTTACCTTATCAAAAACATAACCAACGATTGTGAAAATGTTCGTTAAAGGATCAGTAGTAGTAGTATACAAAATATAATTTTAAAACAATGTAAAAGTGCTACAAAATGCAATATAAAAACAGTTAAAACGAATACAGGCAAAGTAGCATGAAAATATAAGCAATAAACAAAAACAATACAAACATTAAAATACACAAAAAAACATATATAGACGTCAACATCACAATAAATCATATTGCAACAAATAATGTGGAAATATTAATACTATTTAACATTTAATATAAAGGTTAATAGCATATTGGTATGGCAAACGGTAACGTTAACAAAGTACTATTTCTGGAGTTAAAATTGCGTACTGTAAGGTTTCTAGTATCTAATAAATTCATATTTAATGTCATAATGATTAATTTTGTGTAGGAATATGACACTATACATTGTGCATCTGTTAGCAAGACTTTGCAAGTTGAAGCGATTGTAGCGATTCCTGTGGATTACCTCGTGTAGGATAAACCAGATACAAAAAATCTTCACTGAACTCTTTCTAACAGAGTACTATGCGTTACGTAAATGGAATTCAATATAACTGAACCCAAATTTAGCTCTCACAAATAATAATTGTAATGATTGATTCTTAAACTGAATTGAGTTACGAAAAACAAATCCCAAATTCTTATCTGCAGCAGCTAAGAAACCACAGATGTGTTGTAAGAAACTAAGTTGAGTAAAAAATGACGTCTTTAACATTGTCAAGCCTCTTAATTAAATGTTATATGTACTATTTTCCAGAGAAAAGATATAACGTTACATCTGTTTTTGTGGTACTAGTTATTAAGTGAGGAAATATTATTTTAACAACAGTTCAAAACAAATTAATGTAACAAAACATTTTCACATTGTCAGTGTATAATAGGTGTTACACATTTAGGGCTTTCCGCAATGTCATTGATAAAAATAACAAAAAGAAGCGGTTCAAGCATGGACCTTTGAGGAACATCTGATGTTTGAAGGAAAGTGTTAGATTTAAAACCGCTCTGTTGTATATATTGGGATGGATTACATAGATATGAATGAAATAATTTAACAAAACTATTACAGAGATCTACGTTGTTGAGTTTTTCTAACAATATAAGGTGGTTGAGCCTATCCAAGGCTTTAAAGAAGTCGGTGTATATTACATCAACCCAACTTCCAGCATCAAGAACAGCAAAATATATTGTGTATTGTACACTAAATTAGAAAAAATTGTGTTAAAAATGATTTACTCTCTAAAATCATAAATTGAAGCAGTACTTTTAAGCCATTAAGTGCAAAGATGTATGTCAATATCGTAATATCATGTAAATAATCGTATAACATCGTAATAATATATAAATAAAGTATAAATAATCGTATAAAATATCGTATAATAACATCGTAAAAATTATAGTCTTTATAGTTTCCGAGAAAAAAATTATTGAAGTTGAAGTATTTTCAACCTTTACATCGCTGGGCTACTGTAGTCACAAGCGTCATTCGCCCACGTGGCCCAGGCGATTCCAAATACTGAAATCCGATTTTAGTAATATCGTTGTTGCGATAATGTTTATATTAGTTTCTCAACTGTCAAAAATGGTTTGCGTGTATAGCAACTCGGTGTTTATGGATATCGTTTTAATTTATGGTGAAGCAGGACAATATTTGTGTTATGGTGAAGCTTTTATTTTATGGTAAAATAAGACATGTCGGTGGACAAAATTTTGAACAGTTGTTGCAACATCAGGTTTGTCAAATTATTTTATTAATTAAAGCTGAAGGTTGCTTTCGGTGTGCAGCAGAATAAAACTCCCTCAACGGTAACATAAAAGTATTTTTTATTGAAAATCAAGTTTAGTGAGAAGGAGTGTTGTCGGGGCGAGCGTTCGCTGGAGGGTCCTGGTATGAAGTAGCTCGCATGTATATGTATCTGGTCCTGGCGCCAATCTGCCGTGGACCTTTCCTGGAACCCTGGTGTGTCCCGCGTCTGTTCTTTGTTCTTGCCACTATTAGGCCGGTCCGGCGTTAGGCTGGCGCTCTTGACTTAATACTTAAAATGGGTCAGTTGCGGACACACAAATTAGTTTTATTAATTAATAATAACAGTAGGCGAAAAAGCAGTTGAATTTACTGATATAAAAGAGGTGTTGTAAATAAAATTTTATTTATTTCTTTCCTTGGAAAAGAAATTATTAAAACTTTTTGTCCGTTAATTTTTTATTACACCTTGCTGCCGTGCCGGTCGCCGACTGCATTTTCAGAGTCGCGCAGAAGAGTATTTTTAAATCATTTTCGAATTTGTATTTGTAAGAGTCCTCTGTACATTCAATATTGGGTAAGTTCTGAATCACCCTGTATATAAAGGTGCTGACATCACTAAAGAGAATAAACAGTATGTAAACAATAATTCAAAACAGCTGTAATTTGATAGACGAGGTAACTCTATTGTATCGTTTTCTCATAATATCTAAAGATTCAGAAAATGCCATGGGCATCTGAAATGGACATATGCTCGGAATTTTATAATTAATTTGCTAACAAAGCAAAGTAATATTAAGAGTGCAGTAATTAAAGTGCGATTGACTAAGTTGAGTGTGAACTAATTGCAGCGCAAAATTATAATTGAGATTTAACATAATAACATGTGTTATAACGCTATGGTCTTTCAAAAGGAGAGGACTGTATGAATGCGCAGTAAATATAGAAAAACGATAGTTGGAAAAGGTTTACCATTATTGAATTTTACATTCTTGTTGAAGCACCCTTAAATTTGATAGCAGCTTCTCTAACTGTACATGGTAAAACGGCAAAGATTCGCACTCTCTCGTATACGTTTAGGAACTGTTAATGATAATGTGTACATTAACACAAAAAAGCGTTTCCAACAAAAAATCCGCTTATATTTGAAAAATAAACTATTTCTACCATGTTAAGTACGAATTCGCTTAAAAACGTTTCAACCAAAATCAAAATTAGTTTGGTGTCCGGAAAGGCCATGTCATAAATGAAGGGGTGTATAGGGGAGCTCAAAATAGTTGTAGTACCTCATACAAAATTTTTTCCTATCGGGCTTCGTTCTAGAGTTATTCGCCTTCAAAGAAAGAAGTTTGAAATACAAATTCCCATTATAACTTCTAAGTCATTACCATGACAACAGGGAAATTTGGGCAATTAACGTCACTCATAGTAATGTTCTTTTCCAAGTTTAAACTGATATTCAATATGCCTGGATTAGACAGGAGCATACGAAATTATCCATTTACATTTATACATCTTTGACAGTGTTGCTAAATTTGACATTTTTCTTTCACAGTTCCTCTCTCACTTTGTTAAAAAAAGGTATACCGTATATCAGTCGATATCTTGTACCGTTTGAGAAAATGGAATTTTATTATCAACTCACATTGATAATAAACACTGTTAAGGTGGCCATATTCCTGGCCGAGAAATAATGAAATTTCTGGCGTTTTTAGGTGCTGAAATCTTTAAAAGTAAAACGTGTAGAACAAAAGTAAGCACAAAAATAAAATCATTGATGTTTTGTTTATTCATTGTTACCATTTAAATTTACTCAAATAAAATAATAACTAAAAAAAAGCGTTTGTAAAACATGCCTTTGCTGTTATTCTAACCCCACATTTTAAGAATTATTTTCACGTACTTATAAATAAATGTAAACAATTTTATATGTAGGACTAAGGAAGTAAATGTTATAAGAATATTTACATGTGGAATTATATATAAAAAAGTTAGTATTTTCGTAGATTTCAGTACCTAAAACCTTGATGGTTTGATTGTTTTTTGCACCTGTTTATTCGTTTTACTGCGGCGTCTTTGAAAATACTCGGGTGGCATGACATAACATTCCTATTATTTGATAAGCTTTAGATTATTCAGTTATTAAATGTTTGAAATTATTTGTCTTTGCGGAAAACACTATTTAAAGAATATGGGGCCCTTAAGTAAGATGTTCAATATGTGCACCTTGAACTTCATACATTTTCTGAAATTGCTCAAACATCTCTGTTGTACTCAAAATAACATGTGGTGATCATTTCTAATGATGTCGGCGTATGTAATTACGCGATTTAAATAATTCTTCCCTACTATTTATAGGAATTTGATAAACAAGAATTTTAAGATGGCCCCAAAGAAAAAAATCGATAGGATTTATATCGGGAAACCGAAGCGGCCACGGAAAACACGTCTTCCAATAGAGTTCAGGTATTTTTGCAGTAAATATAAATATTTATCGCCATTTAAAGTGCCATTAATGATATCTGATCCCACTAAGTAGTTTCCAATTATTCCTATCCATAGATTAATGATACATTTGTGTCAGTGCTTTGTCTAAATAAAAGCATGGGGGTTTTGTCACTACAAATATGCAAATTCTATTTGGAAAGTGGTTGACGTAAATTCGAACAGCTTCAGAAGCATTACATTTTGCAAGTTCATACATTAGTCCATGATACTGAATGCACAAATGGTGTCAAAATGATTTATGACAAACATTTAACTGCTAATTATACATATTTGTTGACAGTCATCTCAATTTCCAAGATTTTTGCAAAAATATTAATATTGAATTTTTGATATAATGCATGTATGTTGTTAATAAAATTCGATTTTCTAAAAACGGTACAATATATCGACTGACATATGGTACAATATTTTGAAAATCCTTGTTATAAACTAAAAATGTTATAGTCAAAATATTATGGTTGTAATTGACTTTTCATAAGTAAAAAAAATAAAAAATAAACGATGCCGTACAATTTTAACTAGTGGATTTTACATAGCTGATAATATTTTTCATTAAATCTTTACTACATTTTTAGGTCATTAATAACTATACGACATTTACAAATTTTCATCAGAAATATAACATAAAGAATGAAAATTGCAATGCCGTACATATTCGTTGGAACAATTCTCCGAAACTGTATAAGTTTTATCCTAATTTCAAGAGAAGTTTAATTTATACCATAGAAATTATGAAGGCAATGTCTTTAAGATTAAAAAAAATGTGTATAGAGAAACAAGAAAATATTTTGAGAAATTTAGAAAGGANATAACTTTTTTAGTAACGCCGTACGTATCTGCTGATACAGGGGTTAGAAATGCAAGGCGCAACCCTCTATTTTAGCCCCCATTGTTTCAAGTCATTGAAAAATGTACGGCATCGATTTTACATGATTATTTAACTCTCCAAATAATTCTTAACAACTATGCCGACTGAAAATTATGATTAATGCAAAAGTTTATAAACAATTATTACTTGTATTTTGGAATTGAGTTTTATTTTTTTATTTCGATAAGATCATTCATTCCTGTACGGCAACCACTTTTTTGATAAAATATAACCAAAAACTATCGTACTAAATCATGGCCGGTTATAATTAATGGTACAAATTAACAAATCGAATTAAAAAACAAATAAATAAATTTAGAATATTTTTGAAAATCCTTGTTATAAACTAAAAATGTTATAGTCAAAATATTATGGTTGTAATTGACTTTTCATAAGTAAAAAAAATAAAAAATAAACGATGCCGTACAATTTTAACTAGTGGATTTTACATAGCTGATAATATTTTTCATTAAATCTTTACTACATTTTTAGGTCATTAATAACTATACGACATTTACAAATTTTCATCAGAAATATAACATAAAGAATGAAAATTGCAATGCCGTACATATTCGTTGGAACAATTCTCCGAAACTGTATAAGTTTTATCCTAATTTCAAGAGAAGTTTAATTTATACCATAGAAATTATGAAGGCAATGTCTTTAAGATTAAAAAAAATGTGTATAGAGAAACAAGAAAATATTTTGAGAAATTTAGAAAGGAAGTATTATTTTTAAATAAATATAATAATAAACAATTAATTTCGAATTAATTTTAACTCAATATTCATGAGAATTCCTATATAAATACTTACATTTAAAACAGTGATATATGTTTTTAAGTAACAGTACCCTCGCATTTGCATATTTGCAACTTCTGTTACAATTGTTTGAACAATTTATGTATGCAAAAATTGTGATGAAGCCACACATACAATATATGTTTAAAATTAGTAAAAATAATTTAAAAAT
>NW_019416990.1:148450-171275 GCF_000390285.2 Anoplophora glabripennis | reverse complement strand
CCAAAGTGGGATTAATTCAAGAGCGATTTTCTCAGAAACCGTTAAAGATAACGATTTGAAACAAGAGTACCTTTTTAACGTAAAACAGTTCGGGAAAACGGAATTTGCTGTCCAATTTGTTAAAAAGTCAAAGATGAAAAAGTTACACACGCAAAGTTCCAAGGGTCCCCCCGTACCCATCCCTATGGACCTTGTGGAAATAAATGGATTAGTCCATCAAATTGCTCATCAAAATTTAGCTATGTATACCAGATTTCATTCATTTATCACAACGCGATTGAGAGATATTGCAAAAAAATGATTTCCATTCCTCCCTCTTCAATGGGTCCCTGTGCCCTCAGGAAGCATTTCCGGACCCATGTTCATATGAACTTTTTTACTTAGTTTTGATCATAGAATCGGCCTGTTCTGATCGGCTAATTATGAGACACCCTGTATATGATATTGTAAATATTATTATAGAAAGACCGTACAGTAGTAAATAATTTGTAGTAAGGAGAAAATAGTAGTAAAAATAAAATCAATTCTTGCAAGTAATACTTATTTGCAAAAATATATTTCAAACCATTTAGATTTTTTTGTACGGCATTTTGTTTTTGTTGATTATTGTTGTCAGTATTAACAAAATATATTAATGCCGTACAAAAATTTTTCACCGTGAAATCCTACTCTTCAGAGGGAAATTAATTTTCCTATAATTAGCACGTTTCATGAAAAATGTACGGCATGGCCAAAAATGTCGTTATTTTATAAAATAGAAATAAAATTCGTGAATTTGATGTTGGTACAAATACGCTACTTGCAAATAGAGGGTTGCACCCTGTATTCCTAACCCCTGTATCAGCAAGTACGTAGGCGTCGCTTAAAAATTTATCTATGTATCGATCCGATACATAGATAAATGTATGTATAAATGCCGTAAATCACCAAAACCCAAGCCAAAATTTTTGGAAAATCAAAAATTTTTCTGGCTTCCGGTATTGCTATTTTTGTACGGTATTAGGTGGACAGGTTTAGCTTACCTGTGTACCTGTGTACTCACCTGTACCAACAAGAATTGACGGCATAGTTTCTAAAGTTATTGTTATATGTGGTAGTATTGATTTATAAGTAATTCATGCTGGGTCAAATGACCCCATGAAAATTTCCGATGGGCTTGTAGTCTATTATCTAAATTTTTAGTCTTACAATCACTCAAAGAATCACACTTGAAGTTTGACCACGTACTTAAAAAACACCCTGTATACATTTGTCATTTCCAAATTTCTTTGTACTAGTCTATTTGAATAAAACGAGCACTTGCTTCTAAACAATTTTATTACGTTTACATAATTGCAGACATATAAAAAAGCTGGTTACTTGGATCCTCAGTGGTACGTTATAGAAGAGGGAGCGAGATACTGGAACAAAATCAAATGTTAAACAATTATTTTTCCATAAGAATAGGTTTAAAAGTAGTAGACATACTTTTGCAAAAATAGTAAAGTGTTCTTCAATCCATATAGTTAAATATATTTTTTAAATTTTGAAGGCTTACATTTTGGAAACGGAACAATTCTTTTTTAATTTTACCTGAGAAATATTGCTATAAAGTTTTTTGCGTTGAACACCTTGTATTTTAGTGTCCTAATGTGTGTGTAAAAATGATATAAATACAGAGATAAAGAGAAAACATTAAAACAATTATTTAATAAAAGTCAACTTACTATCTCAAAATACAATAAAATAAAGAGAGTGCAGATTTAAAAAAGTACGACCGCTGTAAATGTTTTGACCTCTAAAAGGACAGGTAATCGGAGAAAAATATCACCCAGTATATCGATCTGACTAAAGCTTTAAGAAATAAATCGCCGTAATAGTTCACATAAATGTGCAAAATTTTAACGCGATTGGTAAAAGGGTTATGAAGTTATTAATTAAATTAGTTTTTGACAACTTTGAAGGCTTGTAACTAAAAAACCAAAAATTTCTTTTTCGTAGAACGTATTTATTTACAGTCGTGAATATGCAGTCAAAAGTTCTCGGTGAAATTTGCGGATTACAATACAAGGTGGTTTCAAAGTTAGAACCCAGAACATAAATCTCTAGGTACCACTTTAGAACCAATATTATTCGTACTTCTTAATATTAAAGAGTTAAAACTAATTATTATTCGAAGTTATTAACTCTAGAAAACAACGGATGCATCATAGAACTAAAGTGTATTTTAATCTTTGGGTGATTGTTTCAGTCTTCCACCTCGAAATTAAATGCAATTTGATCATTGGTTTACTACGTACTACACAATACGCTAGTAAAGTATCTTTGGCGCTCAGCTTTTGCGCCATCTCGTGTTTTTTTTAAATCTTGACTATGCCGAAGCATCAGTGTCGTATGGTATAAATGGAATTTAATAAAGATTTATTATTAAATAAAATGAAAAAAAAAACAATCAAATCGTAAGTGTTGCATAGAGGGTGAAAATCCATAATTACAATTTTAGCTTTTTTACAGGACATTTATAAAAGTCAGCATTAACAACAGAGCGCTTACGTCTTGATTGTTTTTTTTTCATTTTATTTTGATAACAAATCCTTATTAAAATCGATTTAAAAAAACAGCGAGATGCTGCAAAGGCTACCCGTCAAAGATACTTTACTACCGTAGTGTATCGTGGAATGTTTCAGGATAAGCTTCTACGTTAGTTTGTAATCTTACCTTCTTATAACATCGTCTATTTACGAATATCCAACCAGGGGGACAGTTTAATGGACGAATAAGAATACCTCTTTTTTGACGTGGACCTAATGTGGCACCATTACTCAACACAACAAATATTACGTAGAGAAAAAATACACTATAAAATAAAATTCTCATTTTGATCTGAACAAGTATTTTCACTAAAGAATACAAATTTTATAGTCGGTTATGTTGTGTACTAGAACGTCTGCAATTTTTAAGAATCTGCTAGAAAATACAAATTATAAGCGATAAAGGTACATATTTATATATTATTTCTTATCTCATTCGTCAGTTTCTTTCACCGCTTCCGCTGGAAATGCAACAGTTTGTATTGAAAATGAGGCAAATGTAATACATAATGTAGGAGATGACGCACACCCAAATTTTCAACCCGGAAAAACCTTTAAAAACCACCCCTTTGGATGAAAATAATATAATTTTTTTTTCAGCTTGAAACGTTTTAATCATGCATTTTTATCAAATTAAAATTGATTTCTTGATTAAAAAATCTTTTTTATTGATTGCAACGCTTCAACCAATGAAAAATACCCATTCTTTCGAAAATAAAATGAAAAAATATTATTGAAAGAGTAGAAACAATTTAAATGTGCATTCGTATTAAATAAATATTTATTCCCTTCCCTTATAAAATAATTTTGAATTGATTGCAACTTTTCAACCCTTAAAAATTACCCCTTACATTTATAAATTTTTATTTTCCTTTTTAATAATAATAAATACAAAAAAAAAAACATTATAATTATATGTAAATGATTATTCGTCGTCACTGCTATTCTCTTCACAATCATGCTCGTCCTCTTCGATGATCAAAATAAACCGAGCTTCCGGCTGCCACAATTTGCTCCGCAATCTTTTTTGCAATTGCAAAAAAACATTTTCAGCAATTCTTCCGGAACAGGCAAACTACGCATTTTTATTGGTTCCAATACATCTTCGTTTTTTAACTATCCCCAGTCCGTTATATTAATATGTTTGTTTCCCATCCATATTTGTGTTTGTAGATAAACCCTTTTGATGTGCTCATCCAGGGCATCTACAGTTGGGACAAGGGATGATAATTTAACGGCACTGTTTTTAGTGGTGGCTTTAATAAACGATTCATATCGCATCTGTTCGAGCAAAACTGAGTAATGCTTCAAAATTCTTATTTGAACTAAATTTTCCTAAAATTATCACCTATACTCATGTTTATTTTTTTGACGATAACTTTCTTACTTTTTAAGATTTTTAATCGCACAAAGGCTCATTTTGCAGGGAATTGTAAGGGCTACGTGAACTGTTGAGTTGATCTTTTTTAAGTCCTTCATTCTTAAGTTTGAAGGATTTAAAGGGCTAGAAAAGGGTGGTTCTCTCATTCATATGATAACAAAAAATGGCGATATCTCGATTAATATTAATTTTAGAGGAATAAAAAAGAAAGCGAAATCTTCAGCAAAAATAAAGCTAATTTTTTTACGCTTGTATTTTTTTCGTACACCCTTTAATTTTTAAGTTACAGCGTAAAAATCGATTTTTTTTCAAAAATTTGAAAAATTTACATTTTCAAACATTAAGTATTTTTTCGAAATCATGCTTTGTAAATGAGCCAAAGACCCAGAACATATTCTTAGAACATAAATGAAGAAATCTGTAAATGGATTGCATTTAAATTTAATTCTGTCGTCAAAGGCACTGATTTGTTTATTAATTTTTTTTCTTAAAAAAAATGAGACTATCATGTTATTTCGATCATATAGCCGTTAATTTTGATTCTAAAGACTTCTAAATCAGCTCATTTTAAAGGTTTTTCAAAGTACTTTAAAAAAGGTTCAAACAGTTTTTTTTCCTAATATTTATGGTTTTGGTATTATTTAACGTCAAATGGTTCCAATTTAGTTTTTAGCTAACATAATATAATGTTTAAAAATCCATAACTCGAATTATATTGCAATTAGAGAAAAACAAAATAGTGCCATTAGATTTATTTTTTTATTGCCTTTCTTTTTGTTCATTGCAACTTTTTCGTTAAATCCAATGGTTTCAGAGTTATTTGCAAAAAACTGTCCGAAAACAAGCAATTTTTCAGTAAAAAATCAACATTTTCAATGACGAATTACTCGGAAAGTATTGGATTATCCAAAAAACTTTATATAACATTTGTTACTTAAAATTGACTCCTCTATCGATTCCTGTGGTTATTTTTGGCGTAAAAATTTCCACCCCCAAGAAGGGATGGCAACCACCCTCAGGACAAAAGCACACTTCGGCACTATATAAGTTTTGTTCCTTGAGGCATTCCCCACATTCAGTCAAAATTTCACGTCAATCAGTTCTGGACTAGCGTACGCTAGCGTTTATTTTGTACACTTTTTTTATCAATGTCTATTTTTTGTGTTACTGTATTTACTGTATGTATGTATGATGTAGCCATTGATAAAAATGTTTTAAATAATCAACAAATACCTATTTAGTCAACTTCAGATCATGGGCGAAGTTAGGTCATCGGATCTGGGGGGGCTAAAGCCCTAATGTAATTTGTTCGAATTTTATTGTTGCTTGAATCTGATTAAAAGCATTATTTATCTTTACTATGTAATTTTAACCCTCATTTTAATCGAATATCAAAGTTTATCGCGTACCGTGGGTTTAAAAAGTGTAAAAATAGGTATTTTTAGTATCGATCGTTGTTTATTGTGAAAACAAGTATCTCTAATAAATTATGTGCCCTTTCTAAACCATAATATAAACCCACGGAACACGACAAACTTTTGAAATTTTATTAATTAACAATCCTGTCAATCGAAAACCATGCGATCGATCGTTGCAAAATATTTAGGGTAGAATTGACAATATGTTTTACTATTTATTCACAAAGTTTCATCAATATTTATAAATATTAGCTTATTTTAAAAATTGCTCCAAATATACAAACGATTTTCTACTATTTTTCGCCCATTGGTAATGCAAAATTCAACGTTTCTGATGCGCATTTGTTGTAACTTTATAAAAAATCGTCAAATAAACAAAAAATATGGAATGACTTTTTTTTATTTAAGGCTTACTTTCAATGTTACTGGGAAAAATATGTCGAAAGACGGGTCATTTTCGTTCTTTTTGTATGTTCGTTGTTCCCCTGGATTTAGCAATGGTTTTTTGGAATAAGCAAACTAGGATTTCTTATTCTACATAATATTTGGGATTTTTCTGTTCAACAAAATAGATGACTTCAAACACAAACGCCAAAGCCTACTTTTACTGTTGTACCGCCTGGGCTACTACAAAATAGCAGTGTGACGTGACGCGAGCAGTGGGAATTTGACCACATCCGCAGTAACATTAAGTTTTATCTTTATATTGTTAAATCTATTATTTTATATGTATAAGTATTATTTCGTTTAAGTAATAATCTTTTTATTAAAACGTATTTATTTAAGAACATATAACCCATGCATTTTAAGTAATCAAGTATATGTATATACAGGGTTAAGAATGTAATGAAAACCGCAAATATCTGAGAAAATTGAAACTGTAACATCTACAATGCCTTTATCGGTGAAAAGAGAATTTGATTTGTTATAATATGGTGCAAAAAATACAGGTTGTTTCGTTTGAATTTAAAAAGTTTTGTCGTTTTTAAGTTTTCAAAATGTAACATAAAAAATGGGACACTTAGTATAATTTTCTTCAGGTAAATTTGACAGTAGAAGGTAGTGCATCTTATCTTCTTTGTGTGTTTCGAAAAGCAAGTGAAAGCTTCCATAACGAAGAAAGATATAAGGAATTTTCGAAACGCTTGCATCTGTCAAAATTTTTGTATAAAATGTTATGATTATGATTATCCCTAAATCGATTAAATTTAGGTACAGGGAAGCTTTAACATTTTCTATTTATTTTTATTCTATCTTGTCGATAATTCAATAATATATAGGGTGTCCCATTTAAAATAACAAAGTTGACAGCTACTTCCGGTATAACGAAAAGTGCTACGTTGATGGCATTATTTTCATTGAACAGAACATATCTGATAATTCCTGTAAACAGAATTTCAGTCAAATTATCTTTGGTTTCAATGAAACGTTTAATAGACCACTTACCGTGAAGAACCCTGTATAAGGGGTGCTTATAATAAGTCTGCTGCCGTTATCTTTGTAATTATTTTTTATATGACCTATGCTTATGCCTAGTTAAGTAATTAATTAAAATTACATGGCATCCATTAATTGTTAACACATCAACAATTTATTAAAATATACAGGGCTTTCATTAATGTCCGAGACCCACGTGACCAAATTGGTTGTCACTATCAATAAATTTGATTTTCTTAAGTTGGCTATTATGAAAAATTTCAAGTTTAGGGACCCTAAACCAGCTGTCAGTCCAAAGGCGTCCACGGTACCGCGGCCGATAGTTATTACGTCATTACTTTCTTATGCCAGTACGTTTTCCCTTGATTGTTTTTCTGATGTACCAACATTTTTACGTTTATTTACTTTACTGACAACAGTTCTTTTCAGAACTACATAATTTGTTTGTGTTTTTTACGTAAGTAAATAATGTATTTTAAGGTTATGTTTACTTATATCTGTCTCATTTTTTTATACTTCAAGTAATTAAAAATGCCTTTTACACCTGAGCAAGATGCCTATATTTTAAAGGCACATTTTCGGAGTGCCACGCGAAATCCAGATGGAATTTGGTCATATTCATTACAATCCTGTATTGATCAATTCACTAAAGCTTTCCCTGATGTAGACGCTGATTATGACGTTTTTAGAAAGCACAAATCAATACTTGAGTTATGATGAAAAACATTGTATTTGTAAGGGGAAATCAACAGACAGACCAACAGGTTTAACTGAAAATGCAGTTGACAATATTCGACAACGTATGGAGCAGAGCCCTAAAAAATCTATCCCTCAGTTTTCTGCCCAAACAGGTATGCAGGTAGTTTTTATATTACACACATTAAATACTTGAAACTATATTTATAATTAACTTAAAAGCTTTAAAATTAATTTTATGTGTATTAATCTGAAATCACATAAGACGTTGTGAGAATGTGAGTCCGCAGTGTTAACTGCAGAGCAGAATCATCTAGACAAAATGAAGCAGCACAAATTTGAGACTGTTATATGTTGTAAAAAAATTAAAATGTTATATCGTTTAAAGAAGCCTATGTACATTTCTGAATATTTGTTTTGTCGATGGGGTTCTCGGTGAGAACGTGTCACAAGGCTTTAAAGAAGGAATTGCACATGCACCCATACAAAGTCTCTATTGTTCAGCAGTTGCATCGACCAGACTACTACCAACGAATACGGTATTGTGAATGGTTTAATGAAAATCTGAACAACAATGATTTATTGAATTTGACATTTTTTTCTGACGAGGCATGAGTCCATCTATCAGGTTACATTAACAGCCAAAATTACAGAACGTGGGCTACAGAAAACCCATATGAGTTTATTGAAACTTCGCTACATCCTCAAAAAATTATGGGTAGCCGTTTCAAGGAGGCGGATAATAGGACCAATTTTGTTTAGAGTAGTGATAAATGGTGAAAGGTATAGGGGGATTTTACGACAAGCTTTAAAGCAAATGCATGATGACGAATTACGGTCTGGATATTTTCAACAAGATGGGGCACCAGCACACAATGCAGCAGAAACGGTTAGATATTTGGAAGAATTTTATGGGGATCGAATTATTAGTAGGGTATTGTGGCCTAGTTGAACCTTTGATCTTACACCTTTAGATTATTATCTCTTTGGACGTATAAAAAATAATATTTTCAAGCAGCGAGTTCACACACTTGAAGACCTAGAAGTAACGATTCGCCATGAAATCGAATCCATTACGTCAAATGAATTGGAACGTGTTTTCGAATGCATGAAACGGAGGGTAAATTTATGTCTAGAAAATGAAGGAGGACATTTTGAACACCTTTTATAATAAAAACTAAACAAAATACCACTCACCAAAACACTTTTTAATTGTGCGTTGAGAATGTTAACTTTGTTAACAAAACGCAGCATCGGAAAAAGTAGAAGTGTTTTGGTGAGTGGTAAAATTATTTTCTGTTTTGTATCGACATCAAACGTTCCAAACCTATCCTAAGATAAACAAAACTATTGTGACTTATTTATATTCTCTACCTGTTAAAACTTCTAGTTTAAATTTGAACAAGTGTAAACATGACTAATTTTTTAACTGGAACATAAAAATTTTATGGCAAGATGTATGCAATATGTAATAAATAAAATTTTTAATAAATATTAAATGTTCAACAATCAATTGTAAATTGTTTTTTTGAATTTGACTTATCCAGGTGTAAGCCGGATTTCTTCATTTCAGTTCTGAGTTAATATAAATTTCTAAATTAATACATCAAAATAAACGGCTAAAATGACATCTTTCTTAAATTACCTTTTCCTTTGATAAAAATAAAATATCTACACCACTGGTGCTATAGACTGATTCAGTGTTTTAATTTTTATGGAATATCAATTTGTATTGGGAAATGTAATGTTGGTTGAGTATCGTCGCGGTCACGTGAGTCTCGGACATTAATGAAAGCCCTGTATACGTTACGTATATTTCTTGACTACTGTTTTTGATATAAACATAAATATTGCCGTTCCTATACAATTAACGACCCTGAGAATAACCAACAGCAAAAAAATATTTTACTGGTCTGGCAGTAATAGTACTCACAGTTAATGGACATTTGTTTTCCTTTCTTATGTTATTGTATCCGCGGGATGACATCTACAAGAATACTGTGGTAGTTTGTTAAACCAAACAGAGTTTTAATTCATATTCTTTAGTCGTAAGCTTAACACGTATGCACACTATTAACACTACACATATTGACGATGTGTCCTAAACATTTCGTTTACGTCAGAGACCATTTCACAGTTTACAGATAAGGGGTCAGGTATCGGGAACGGGCCCTAATAAATAAAGTATCTCTTTCCGTATAATTGCACAGTCTATGGGTTTATTTAAAGCACAGAAGAGGTACCGGTGAATGGGAAATCAACAACCCCAAACCACAGAAGATTATCTTCTGTGCCCAAATGGTCCCGTTTTTGAGTTCTGACCCGGTGTCTCGTGCTGTGTTATTTATTTGCCGTTTTTCACCGAGGGCAGCTTGATGAATTATTTAGAAGTCCAACCGGGCACCTGTAAATAAATTACTTCGTCCATCCGCGTCCTTTATCCTCCTAGCTAGGATATCGAAAGGAGCGCCGACCACCTTTCACGGAAGTCTGAATAAGTTTGAATTCGAAATAAATCATTAAACGCCTCTAAATCGGCCACTGCCCCCGGTAAATTTATTTCCCCACGTAGCGTATGCAAAGCGCTGGGAAATTCACGGGACACGGCTTTTCGATTTACAAGATCCGTCTGAAGGGACACTCTCATTCATTATTGATAGAGTTAGGGAATAAAAGTTTTTGTTAAAATCTATTTCTATATTTGGGAGTAGGTTGTTTAGTACCTGCATCAGTTTCTCATTAAAAACGGATTTCGACACGCTCGATATACAGGGTGTCTGGTAAGTATATGGCATACTCTCGGGAGCATATAGGGAAGGTCAAAATAACTCTAGTTTGTAATAAAAAAATTTCCTAAAGTGCCCCTTAACGAAGATACAGAACCCCAAAAGGGTACCCAGCGATTTACCTTTTCGGTTCTAACTTTTGAACCGAATTGTATAATATAATGAAATTTTAATATTTTATGTAGACCACAAAGGCTCATAAAGCCATACTACAGTAGATGTTTTACACTGTCAGAGAAGTCAGGAACGGACTTGCCACCACACTCGTTGGCCCAAAATTTTGACAGGTGTCACCTTATAGAGCTGAAAACTGAATTTTTAAATACTTTGGTTATTCCTCTTTAAAAAAGGTACTCTACATTTGTTTTGATAAAATCAACCGTTTTCGATAAAATTCAGTGTTTGTATAAGAAGTTTAAACATTAATTTATTTAATTATAAAGTTTATTAACATAAGCTATTTAAACACGATAATAATGGAATAACATCACAACTAATAATTCGTATTAAAATAATAAAATTTGGCATTATTACATGCATCTAACTTATGGATGGACAAGCACTCGGCAATTGTATGGAGGCAAGAAGAATTTATTCTGATACATTTCCATATCACTTAAACGCAAGGCTCTTAAAAATTCGGAAGCTTTGCTTCTTCTTGTTTACTTCAGCAGATTTTCAAAATGGTTGCCTTTTTACATTTCCTTATCTGACAGATGTTTTCTCGTTGTATTGGAAACGATATTCCAAAATTGTGTCAAATTTCGTTGCAATGGTGTGTTATTTTTTCTATCAGGTTTTTCCTGGTGTGAGCTGGCGTCGAATACACAAGCCTCTTTAAATTTCCCCATAAAAGGAAATCCAATGGAGCCATGTCGGGCGACTTCGGTGGCCATAAAATAGGCTCATCTCGATCTATCTATTGATAACCAAAAGTATTTGATAAGTGCTGACTGCACTAATTTGCTAAAATGAGGCGATGCTCGTCATGCATAAACTGCATCGGATTTCTAATTTCTTCTTCTTTGATTTCCTTGCTCTTCTTGGAGGTTCTTCTCTACCATGACGCGACAAATAACTTCTTAAAATGTATCAGCAAAAGATTAGCTACTAATAGTATTTTTTTATTTCACATGACTCTTTACCTCTTTCTCGTAAGCTACGATCGCCCTTTCAGGAATTGTTCGGTGCGGTAAACGTTGATTTGGAAATGTATCAGAATAAATTCTCTTTGCCTCAACACATTTGTCAAGTGCTTGTCCATAAATTAGATGTATGTCAGCATATTCGTTATAAGAATAATACTCAATCAATCAGATAATTGTTACAAGTGCTGTAATTAACGACATAAAAATGACTAGTGTTTTACTGCAGAATTCTGATTTATTATTTCAAAGACGGGATATACAAAAACTGATTTCTTTCGAAAACGGCTAATTTTATCGAAACAAATGTAGAGTACCTTCTTTAAAGAGGAGTTACCAAAGTATTTAAAAATTCAGTTTTCAGCTCTATAAAATGCCACCTGTCAAAATTTTGGCCCAACGAGTGTGATGTCAAGTCCGTTCCTGACTTCTCTGACAGTGTAAAACATCTACTGTAGTATGGCTTTATGAGCCTTTGTGGTCTACATAATATATTAAAATTTCATTAAATTATACAAGTCGGTTCAAAAGTTAGAACAAAAAGGTAAATCGCTGGGTACCCCTTTGTGGTTCTGTATCTCCGTTAAGGGACACTTTAGGATTTTTTTTATGACAAACTAGTGTTATTTTGACCTTTCCTATATACTCCCGAGAGTTGCCATATACTTACCAGACACCCTGTATACAATATCTCATTCATCTAGCCATAAGGTTTTAAAAAATAAATTTTTCAAGGGAAAATTCTCAAAATATAGTGTCCAATGATGGTGTTATTTTTTTCTGCACACATAACAGTTTTGTATGAAACGCAACAAAGAAATGGTCAAAACAGAACTCCTGCATGAATAAAAAATTATTGTCTGGGATTACTGGTTTTAGAAAAATGCGAAAAATTCTAATTTGCCCCTGAATAAACGAATATCGTGCTAAGAGAACAATTTTTTAATAGCAACAGCGATTTCTTTCTCCTCAAACTTTGGCGAAGGTCATACTAAGTCTGAGGCCTGATATTAAGTAAGGAAGGTAAATCAAAGATAGGCATACTAGTGCCATCTGTAAAAGGAATATATAAAATTCTACTGTTAAAAGTATTAGCGAAATCGGAACTAGAGGACCCTAGACCGAACCTTGTGGAACTCCGTGTTTTACTTAGTCCGTGCTTTAGTCTAATTATAATTAATATACCAAATATAGTTAATTAAATGAGATCATAAAAGACATACTCTCTCTACTAAAAAAACATAAAAATATAACTTATTTAATGAATTCTCAAGTGAAACACGGTCTAAAACTTCTCTTATATCTATAAATTGTGAGACTATGTAATTATTTTCCTCAAATCTGGTATGAAGAGGATGTGTGGTTTCAGCAGGATGTTGGTTTTCAGATAACACCCGAAATGCTTCGAAATGTTCGTTCGGAAGTGGAGCAAAGATTTTATTTTTGTTTGGAAGCGAAGGGAAACCAATTTGAACACTTAATAAACATTCTTTCATTCATTGATATTTTGTCTTATTCGTTAAGCGATGATTTTTTTGTCATATCCAAACCAAAATTTAAAAAGTCGTATGTCGTTGAAAAAGCTTTAAAATGAAGTGTCACTGAACATAGGATGCCATTTAAAGTTTAAGGGTATTTTACACTCCTGCCTAAGGGGTAGCGTCCAAGACACCAAAACTTATGCCATCATCTGTCGTCCCTGAAAGGAAAATCGACATGTCTCAGGTTTTTTTTGTTTTTTTTATTTCATTCCGATATTTTCCAGGTGGGAAGTTTTAATTGGAACACCCTGTAAAATAAAACGGGTTTCATTATAAATTTCATTTATAATGAAAAATATGTATAATTTGCTTGTCCTATTGTGAGCACCCTATGAGTGAAATCAATGAAACTGCATGGATATACTTTCAGTTAATAAAATTATGAAAAAATATCTTGAAAATATTTTCCACTGTTAATAGAGGACACTCTGCAATACGTGGAATATTTCAAAGTTTGCACCTATTTTTTAAACACCCTGTAAAAGTTATAATAATGAAATTTTGTATTTAGGGTTTTGAGGTGTGATCAACTCGAAAATGCTATCCATTTCTTTCTTAAAAAAATACTTATTATGTTTTTTAATTTTTGAGGGTCTTTTCTTAATGATAGTAGCCGTAGAAAAGATCACATGTCAAAAAATATAATATCCAAAAGTAGGCCTTTTTGAGTACTACCACATAAAAAAAAAGAATTTTTAAAATCGGCCAACGCCAAACAAAATTATTTAGTTGTTTTTTATTTCATATCAGCAGAAAGGAACGCTGAAATGGTTTTTGCTTACTTTCTCATTATCAAGAACTAGATGGGAAATAAGTATTGAGTGTGTTGTAGCAAATTTCTGTAGTCAAATAGTTTTCTTTTTTAATGTTATTTTTTGCAATAAATTTGCAAACAGGAAATTTGGTATTGACCACTGTTACATGACACGCCCTGTACAAAATGTTTTTGTTGAAAAAAATGCGCAACTAAAAATACCAATCGACGTGTCCGAGCGTTTTTCGAACAGATTTATTTATTATTGAATTTACTCCATTTGGCGGATACACACTGGAGAGTATGGAGATATTGCCTTTGTATATAGGTATTCCAATGGGGACGCCAGACAAGCAGCCCGAAAATACCGATGAAGGTACATCAACCTGCCTATATAGTTTTTAGTGCATCACTTTGTAGACCTCGAGAAGAAGGTAACTCCACTAGAAAATGAAGGAGATCTAATAGATGCTATCATTGACAACTCTTCAATTAGTGTTTGGCGTATATCAAGTAATCTTCATTTATTGCCGAATTTTGTATGGCGTGTATTGAACCGAGAAATGTACAAGCGTGGCATGCTAGATATGCTCCTTAGCGATTAGATTTTGTCGCTGGTTACTTCAACAACATATACAAAATTAATTCGCTTGTCATGTGGTTTGATGAAACGTGTTTTACTAGGGACGCCATAAATAATAATCATAATGAACATATCTGGGCGTTACAAAATCCGAATGCAGTTAGATCAAGACGATTTCCGCACCATTTCAATGTCAATGTTTGGGATAACATTTTCAACAATAATTTACTACTGCAGACCTGTATTTTTCCGGTTACATTTCGTCAATCTGAAACCGTGAAAATATTTTAATGCAATTTCAATGTGCGTAATTGTACCTAAATTATTTGCGTTTCCGTTATTTAATATAGTTAATTAATATCGAGTGAATATATTTGTAGAGGTATTTTACAAATATGTTATTAAATAATTTGTTTAGAATTTCAATTTAGGTAGGTAATAAATATTAATTTAAAGGTAATGCATTGGCATTCATTCATTCATTCATTCATTGGAACAGCCATTTTGGGAATCTAAATTTTTGCATTATAAGCTCACTCATAAGCTCATAGTTAGCTGTTATTACTGCAACATCAAATATAAATTATTATTAAAACGTAAATGAACCCCATGTTATGAGTGAACTATCCGAAAATTCAGTCCTATCCTACCTACATATACAGGGTCGGAAAGTCCCCATGGTTCATCGGCCGTTACGTGAGAGCGATAAAGAAAGTCATAGAAATCCCTGCGATAGAGAAAGATGGNCTGCCAGATTCGGATTCAGCGCACCTAAATCCTTCGGAAATATATATTCAAGTTTCTGCTTCCAAAAAAAAGTTAAATTTTGATGGTCTGCGTAATTTTTATCTTACAATCTTGCAATTGTTCGAGTTCAACGTTGATAATTACAAATAAGCCGACTAAATTTATACGTGTTCTTCTGTTTTGTATAAGTAATAATGAAATATTTTAATTTATATATAAAACTAAATTTAATGTAAATTAAATTATTAAATTTTAAAACTAAACTTCTTCTCTAATTATTACAATACCAATAGGTGTATGGTTTTAATGTAAGTTTTAATGCCTGAAATGACAAAATTTTACCAACATCCCAAAAAAGTGCTTGGACGAGCACCTAGATAAAAGTTTTGTTATTATTGCCTCTTAGTCTGTCAGGCTGGGTAATAAAAGCGTTTTATTGTTCTACCAGTGTAGTAGGATCGCAGTACATTACATCGAAACAATAATCATTTATCAGGTGGTTATGTATAAACGCCTGTAGTTGACAGCCGTTTTGCTACTTGACATTACAATTTACATTATACACTAAATTTGCTGATTACATTTGCGTCCCATAAATCACAAAGTGCACATTCGGCCGTTTCGTGACACCTACAAACGTGTTTGTATGTAAGTAAGAGCAGAAAATGTGTTTGAAAACAGATAAAGGATGAGATAGTAGAGTAAGCTAATTTTTTACTTCATTTTTTATTTCCAAATGTTATTGACATTTTAATATTTTCAAATGTGCCAATGTTTTTTCTTGCTTCTATAACTAGGTGTCAAGTTCATCTTCTTAGCATCACATGGGGTACAATAATATAATAATATTCTTAAAAAAATTAGCCTATATTACACAAAAGTCACAAGTATCATCGTCTTTTTCTATTTTGTTGGGTATTATAGATGATTGAAATGATTCCTGGTTATCGTTGAACATTAATTATCTGGCATTTTCTGTTTTAGACCTTTTTCGATACCCTTCTTCAATTTTAGTTTAGTTTATTTTTCGTTTAGAATTGATTGCAATTTAAAAAGAAATTATGTTAGACAGCTGATTACTCTGTTTAGTGATTCATGAGTTATGAAATAGTTTCCCAAGATTACCCCAATTAGCCCTAATGGAATTTAATAAATTTGGTCTCGTTGCAAAGAGCTTTCTTTAATATATCGACTGCATTTTAAGCTATTTTTATTTAAAGATTACCGTCGCCGCTAGGGGGCGTTATATGACATGCTTACAAATTTCCTAATTTTTCTTAGAAAAATCAAATGCAGTGATGTGATTGTTTTTATACGATGAAATAGTGCATTGAAGGCCTAAGACGTCAGTGAAAACCGCAACTCGATATCTTTCGTCTAACGGTAGATATCACGCAAAGTTTAAATTATGAATACTTATATGAATTTCGTAGTCAAATGTAAATTGAACTACGAAATTGACTGCTAAAAACAAATAAGCTGCGGCAATGAGACAATGCAGAAATAACATAATCTCAAAAAATATTCAGATTGTCATTGTTGTTATTGTGTTTATTATCTCCGTTCTAGCTGAATTTGTGTTTCGGATTCTAAATTAATTCCTAAAATTAAAATGATTCTTACAAATTAAGAAGCATTTGACATGTTAGCAATTTATCATTGTCTTTGTGTTAACCTGAAAATCCCTACAAGTTATACAGGGTGGTCCGAATTTTATGCAGGAAACTTCCAGGGCAGATAGATCTCTTTAAATTTATTAATCGATCTCAATAAAATTTGGTATAGATAAATCTATGATAGTAGTCCTTGCATTCCCTAAAATATAAGCTATAAAGGTACAACTAGCGGTGTACAACTGGGCAGGGGTCATCTCCTTTTTTATAAAAAAACTTACGCCACTGCATTTTCTACAAGTTATTGTAACGGATTTATATTCTAATGCACAAAATACGTAAAAAAGGTAACTTGAATTTTTTCCCTAAGATTCGCCGTTTTCAAGTTATTCATACCAATACAATCCTCTTGTGCAGACATTTATAACCATAATATTACGAGAATTTTTATGTTTATGCTTAAAAGTAAGTGCAATTTGTAAGCACATCAACAAAATTCTTCACACTCGTTTCCAACTTTCCACACCACTTACGAGGGGGTTCCTAACGCGTTTTAGTGGAAACCTAACCCACTATCTTTACAAATAAGAACAACTTTAATCAAAATAATAATAAATGTACATTTACCAAAGGCGAGGGGTAGTGAATTTTCACAATCTGCATATTTGGCCACAAGAAAATCCTCATGAACTTCGGAAAAGATCTTTTCAACACGAATTTTCTGTGAACGTGTGGCTAGGAATAATTCGCAATAAAGTTTGTGGACCTTTCTTCTTGCCACCCCGTCTAAATTTCCAGTCATTTCTAAACTTTCTAGAAAACCATCTATTTGAATTATTAGAGGATGTTCCATTAAATATACGGCAAAATAGCTGGATACAATGGATGGTGCTCCTGCGCATTCTGGTAGAGTAATATAAGAATGGCTTAATAAAAATTATATGGGGCGATAGATAGGTAGAAGACCAAATGCCAATGTCAACCATAATGGTGTAGAGGTTCCAGTGTCTTGGCCAACCAGATTGCCATATTTAAATCCCCTGGACGTCTATGTCTAAGGTTGTCTGATAGGAAAGTTTATTCTACTCCACTTGACGTTTCGAGAGACATATCGCTCTCTTCTTCAGAAGTTACTCTGAAACAGTTTCAGAGTAACTTCTGAAGAAGAGAGCGATATGTCTCTCGAACCGTCAAGAGTTGTAAACCGACGACGTGGCAACCAGCCCGGAAATCATTCAACCATTAACAGCAGCCACGGAAGCTTACAAGCGAAACTTTATTCTACTCCAACAGATACAAGACCACAACTACTGCAGCGAATAGAAGACGGGTGTAATGAATTAAAAGAAAACCACCACATGATATTATTCATCCAATATTCAATTCATTCCATTAATAGATGTCAGAAATGTGTCGATGTGGGTGGTTCGCATTTTGAACAATTGTTGTAAATATGTAACGTTAATTTTGTTACTTGTTTAGTTGCTGTTGTTTGGTAAATATATTGTTGTTATTATTTTGATTTAAATTGTTCTTATTTGTAAAAAGTGTTAGGCCTCCAGGCCAGGGAAAACTAGAACACGTCAGGAAAACTACCTCTTAGGTGATGTAGGGAGGAGTGAAAATAATTCTGTTGATGTGCTTAGAAATTGCACGTACTTTTAAGTATAAACATGAATATTCTCGTAATATTATGGTTAGAAGTGTCTGCCACAAAGGGCTTGTGTTGGTATGAATAACTTAAGAACGGTGAATATTAAAGAAAAAGTTAAAGTCACTGTTTTTACGTATTTTGTGGATTAGAATATAAATCAGTTAC
The DNA here is from genome assembly GCF_000390285.2 of Anoplophora glabripennis. NCBI lineage: Eukaryota > Metazoa > Arthropoda > Insecta > Coleoptera > Cerambycidae > Anoplophora > Anoplophora glabripennis. The sequence continues at coordinate 152,785 of NW_019416990.1, read as the reverse complement.
AATGACTTGTAAAAAATGCAGTGGTTTAGGTTTTCTTGTAAAAAAGGGGTGACTTCTGTCCAGTTGTACACCACTGGTTGAACCTCTAAAGCTCATATTTTAGGGAATATATACTATCATACATTATATGTACCAAATTTTATTGAGATCGGTTAATAGATTCCGAAGATATAAACAAAAAATTATTTTTTTAACAACATCAACACCCTGTATCTCTAAAACGGAGCTGTTCCAGACCAATGTGTATAAGGCATAAACATATTATTTTAAAAAGATCTACCTGTTTTCGAAGTTTCCTGCATAAAATTCGGACCACTCTGTATAGCCCCGATTTTCAAAGAGTAAATTTTAATAATCCAGATTGACGAAATTACACCTGGTATTCCACAGGGATTTCATTTGGACCTTTTATTCTCTTTTTTATTTGAATGACATTAACTCATTTCCCTTGTACAGATTTTATTTTATATACTGATGATTCAAACTTATGTCATCTCTTAACGACTGTCAAAATTTGCTAGCAGACCTCAATCTCTCTTTTAAGTATTGTAATACTAACTAATATTGTAATAATAACTTAATCTTAAATATAAACTAATGCAACTTTATTAAATTTGCACGTCCGAAAAATATCATTCATTGTATTATTGCTGATTATCTAAAATACATTAAATATTAAATTAATATTTTTAAAGTTATTTAACATATGAATTAACAAAATCAATTTAATTCAATTATGTCAAAAAATTCAATGAGTATTTCATTCCAAATAACTACGAACTGTTTTCTTTGTTCTAAAACGGCGATAGCTCTGATGCTCTTCAGTTTATTTACAGATGCAGATAGGACTATTAATTATAATACTACTCCACAAAACCCAATTCTGCTATCAGTGGTTACCTTTATATACTGGCGCTGCGAATAAGCTTGTGGGAGGCAGATTTAATTAAAAATCTAATATTCATGTAGCTCACACACATACACCGCCCACTGCGATACAATATTGAAAACAAAACAAAAGGGAGAAAATTATGAATGAGAATATATGGAGGAGGCTCTTTTTACTCCAATATCAAGAGGCAACACATTTCATTTATGACTTGTGTGTTGTATTTTGTAAAATTTCATGGGTGTACCTTATATCTATACATAGACATTGGTAAAAAAAAGTAATAATAATGTATCCAAGGAATTTCTGCAAGAATATAGAAAAATTTTAGTAATAAGGAGAAAAGTTGAAAATTAACTAATCTTAATTATTTGCATCATGCTGGCAGATATTATTGCATCGAACATGTAAAAGTGGCTGCCTATTCCTTGCAGTTGTTAAATATAACATATATTTTTTTATATGTACAGCTGTTTCAAATATACCAATATTTTTACTAATAAAGATAAAGAAATTGGTTTCCCTAAGTTCAATAAAACGGTAAAAAAATTACATTACAATATGTACCTATATATTTTTAAAAAAATAGGTTGCATTACGTATTTATTATTACAGTTGCGATAATTTGCGACAAGCTATAAGTCTATCTAGGTTTGTGATTTGCTTTTCATCAAGATTTATTTTTATTCTTGGAACAGGTACTTTTAATTTTTACCAACAACTTTGCCAATACTTTGCAAGATACACGACTTGAAAAAATTAAAGTAAAAAAGTATTTTCATAAAATTTTTAGTGATTTTCGAAAGGCTGTATTTCAGTGAAAAATTGTCATATTGAGATAAACAAAAAAGCTTTTTGAAGCTTTAAGTTTCTAGTTTCAAGATCTTTAGACAAAACTTTTTTTAGTTACAATTATTGCGCAATCAAGAGAAATACTTCAATTTTTTTTTTAGTATTTTTAGTTTTTTAGTTCAAAAGGTCTCCGTGCAACTATTGGTTGCCGAGATATCGGTGGTTGAATGAAAAATAACACTTTTGTCTTTAATCATTGATATCTCTGAAAGAAATTATTGCACAGCTAATCCAAGGACAGTTTTTAAAACTTGAATAAATTCTCTACATGATTTTTGAAGAAAACAATTTTTTTTTCATCCTTTAAAAGTACAAAATAATAACTTTTTACACATAAAACAATAATAGCAAGGAGTGGGCTGGCAGGTCTGAAAATCAAATGTGGTTTTATATTTTTAATTTTTTCCTGTTTATCTCCAATACACGCTCGCTTTATTATCATTTACAGTAATTTCTAAGTTTTAGTTTTATTATTTCCCGACTGCTTAACTTCTTCCAAGGTGACAGTAAGCACCTAAACGTTTAACTTCGCAGTGCCGTAACAATATAACATTAGTAATTAATTTTAATTTAATTAGCGCTATGCTAAACTCCCACATGACTTCGTGAGTTGCTACATAATTATGCTTTAATATAGGCCAGTGCGCGCCATATTTCAAAACTTGCGGTCTTTCTACTCTAGCCACTGTTGTGGATTTACGCATCAGTCTCGATAGTTTTCCTTAGTTTTTCTTGCTCCATGTCTGCTGTAGTTGCTGACAAAAACTTTTGATTAATTCCTGCACCAGTGAACTTTTAGTGTGATATATTGTTTAGTGTAACATAATACGTTTCACTTACAATTAGATCTGGCGAATCACATGTACAGTGAGGTCGTTTTATCAGGGGAAATGGCTGAAGATAGTGAACATTGCCTATAGTACTTTTTTAGGTTGACTGAGACTTGAAATTTAGATCAGGGAGGATCTGTTTTGAGGTGAGAGGGGGCAAGTAAATTTTTCCGGGATTACCTTCAGTACAACTCACATAATAAAATTGTAGATCCTTAGATCTGGGCGATGTCCGGAACATTTTCAAAATTGAAAAAATTTTTCAAAAATTTTAAAAAATAGCTATTTTGTCTGCTGCACTGTGATCTATTAATTATTATACAGGGTGGCCAAATGAAAACGAAACAGAGCCATTTTCAGGAACTGCGTCAAGATTCTAGAAAAACGCTCAGACCCATCGATTTTAGATTAAAGGGGGACATTCTTTGCTGGTATTTTTGACTCCGCCACTTTCACCCCCAAGCAAGGGTAAGCATCACCCCAAAATATTTAAATGGCATTGGGGGTTGAGTAATATTTCTTTTGAAAGCTCTTACAATTCTCTTTACAACAGACTTTATATTTTATAATTTCGCCCAATACTTTGAAAAAAATTTACATTTTAAAATTTAAATTATGTCCAGTTGCTTACTTACTACTTGGTTAATTAAATGTTCAAACTGGTGACCGCCCGCTTCCATACAAGAATAAAGATTTTGTTAGAAACATTCGCGCACATTCCGAAGCATTTCCGGAGTGATTCGACGGCATTCGTCGACGATTCTTTGACGCAAATCTTCCAGCGCCGCTGAATGTGTTTTATAGATTTTACTTTTTAAGGCATCCCCACAAAAAGAAATCAAGGGGCGATAAATCCGGTGATCGTGGAGGCCACTCAATGCTGCCTCTTCTCCCAATCCAATTCCGTAGAAAACGTTAGTCCAAATACTGACAGACAATTAACGCATACTGCGGAGGAGCACCGTCCAGTTGAAAATGATTTTCATCATACTCTGGAACATTTTCAATAATTTCAGTCAAGGCAAGGTCAATAGCGTTTTTCAATAATTGCAAATATATTTCGCCAGTCAAATTACCAGGTAGAAAAAAGGACCCACCAGCCGGTCACCGAAAATTCCAGCCCATACATTTAATTTTTCCGGTTGTGTATGCACCTCGTGAAAAACTCTTAGGTTTGAATCGGACCAATAGCGGCAATTGTGACGATTTATCGTCCCGTTCAAGAAAAAACTGCATTCATTCCCTGCTCGCTCACTCATTATTTCGCAAAATTGCAAACGGCGGTTATAATCATCCTCGTGAAGTTCCTGGAATAAATGTATTTTGTATGGATGGAATTTATTCTTCTTCAAAATGGTTTGTATGCTAGTTCGATTGATCCCAGATACAGATGCCAGCTGCCTCGTACTTAGGATCAAGATGAACTTGTCTTAAAACTGCAATTTCACTAGCTTCATTAACTATAGGTTTTTCAATTTCTCGTTTTTTATTGGCTATGTTCCCTGTCTCTTGAAATTTTTTTACTAACTCTAGAACATACTTCCTCCTGACATGTCGATCTAGATGTTGTTCATTAAATAGCTGAGCTGTTCTATTCGCACATTTATTGTTCATAACGTAAAGCGAAATTATATCTACCCTTTCTGCAATGGAATAAACCAAAGTGTTTAATTTTCAAAAACACAATTAAATAAACTACCAACCAACGCTTCCAAATAATACTAGAAAATAATTTGGAATCCACTAATTTTACGTTCGTTGTAT
>NW_019416990.1:140950-143450 GCF_000390285.2 Anoplophora glabripennis | reverse complement strand
AAATTTAAAAATAAACAGAAACTTCAGGTTTTTATGAGTCAGACAGCCTGAATTATAATCGCCCAGTTAAATAGCGTTCAAGAGGTATATATAATTTCTTCTTGTGTTCTTTAAATAATAGAAAAAATATAGGTATGTAACAACATTGACTGCGATATTTATTTAAAGGCGGCATAAAGATTTTATTGATTAGTACCCTTTTTTGTCAGTAGTTGAATTTGTTTAACAGATGATTTATAATGTATGTATATACACTTTTTGTTTTATAACCAGAAGGACTACACTTTTTTATATTAATTGATAATTTTACAGGTATTTTTATTATTTATTTCTATACAGGGTGTGGCGTGTATAATCTATAAAAAGTAAACTACAGTTTCCTGATAATATTTGTAATAGCGTTTCGCGTTATTTTTTTTGTAAATTAAAGTTCATTTATTCAACGCAAATGTGTTATTTATTAAGAACTTTGGAAATGTTTTTATGCGACCCGAGATGCAACCTTATAATAATTATAATAATTAGTATAATCTAATACTAGTAAAATGTACTAAAATAAAGTTAGGTTACATTGTCAAAAAATTTATCCAGTCAACTGATTTTATATTTGTATTGAATTCATTATTCACTTAATTATTAAATATTAAGCATCGTCCACAGACCTATCAGTGTTAAAAAGTGAAAGATTCCAGATAAAAGTTTTTATTTTGTAATTCCACGATAGTGACAGTGTAATTTTTATAAAGAAGTAAAAAATAAGAATAGCGTGCCGATTACATTAAAAACGATATTATTTTTTCTTCCTTTGCTTAATTTTTTAGTTTGTGCACAAACTAGTTTACCATGACCGAGAAAACAATGCATTTACTATTTCCGAATGTGTCGATATGGTGTTAGTGTATGGTGCAGTCGGAGTGCTCACGGCGACTAGATTGTACCGAGAACGATGGCCACAACGTCACCCCCCATACGCAAATACAATCCTACAGTATTTACTTGCTATCTGTGGTGTTTACATCAGTTTTTTAGTAGTTAGTGTCAAAAATGGCTTGCGTGTATACCAACTCAGAGTTGATGGATATCGTTTTAATTTATGGTGAAGCATTTGTGTTATGGTGAAACAAGACAACATTTGTGTTAGTTCGTAGAAACTGAGTACAACGGACCCAAATGTGTTTACACATTGGTGGATAAAATTTTGAACAATTGGGTATGTCAAATGATTTGTGCCGTGCAGAAGTGTATTTTTAAATCATTTTCGAAATGCGCCCTTTTTGATTTTTTCTTTACAAAATTGTTTTTGTAAGGGTCCTCTGTACATCCAGAATTTTTTTTGGATAAGTTCTGAATCACCCTGTACATACTTAATGCAGTACACGCCACTGGTGCACCATTGGTTGACGACGGTTCGGTGTAATCTGATTGGTTGTTGCGCCATTAGTGTTGTGTGATTATTTCATTTCATCATTTGACTTCATTTGATAGGTGTTTTTAAAACAATTATTTTTTAAACCTTTCAAATAGAATAAAAAATGCGAGTGCTAATAAGATTCTCGGAATGACACTGGTTTGGGTCTACTGAATTATTTGTCGCTGAAGTGTTCTAATATCTAGTTTTTTACACAGTACTTATTATGTCACAAGTAGGGTTCTTTGGACTTAAGTATTATGTGGAACCGTTAGTCGATCCTTGGAAGTTATGAAACGACTACAAGTTATCGAAAGGTAATGAATAAGCTTGCTTTGGAAATGTGTACCCACACTGGCCCGAAGCTTCTGCAAGATCCCAGAGACGACAATCGATCCCCGCTTCATGGTAAACCCCCGAATTCTCGAAGGCCGGCGTTCAGTTTGGATTCTGTGATCTGACCTCACCAGATTCGGATGATTCATGGCTGTTGACTTACCTGTCACAATGTCTGGCGTCATTGTACATTTAAGTAAGGGAACTAGATATAGCGTCCCAGCTCGAATGCTGTGTCAACAGTAGCGGGCTCTTCTGATATTGTTGCTGCAGCTTGTAGCGCTTGGAGTAGTTTGCGGCTTTGTAGATAGTTTCAGAGGTTGGATTCAAAACATGAGTGTGTAGTGGTACGCTACAATTACATTTAGTACCTGTCCCAATAAATATATTTTGCTTTCTGGGAATTTACGATCCATATAAAATATACTTTGAATTATTCAAGATTATCCCAAATAAATATATTATTATGTTGTGGACGCCTTTATTTTTTTATATGTAGTTGTTATTATGATATTGGTATGATTATTATGAGACTCTCTCAGCGTGTGGGTTCCTTCTGCAATTTTATTTTTATTTTGATTAAAATTTTATATGTTGATTTGTTACTCTAATTTCTCTAAATGAAAGTTGTGTTTAAGTTACAAAATATCGATATATTACAAGATTTTACTGGTCATGGGATTGTTTACGATTTACAAATATTATACTCCTTACTAAATTAATTGAACAAGAAATTCCCCCCCCCCCCTAAATTCT